>NW_020538670.1:0-49193 GCF_003426905.1 Ctenocephalides felis
CGGACTGGCCCATGAGCTTTTAGATTTGCAAATACATTCGCTTTTAACGTTGCTTCTACATCTCTCTGTATCTCCGTTCTCTCACTAAAATTATTCCTATAGGCGTTTATTGGTCAAGATGTGGTTTCAATGAAATGTGACAGGTATTTGTTGCGTTCGAGTTAATTATTTGTCGTCTCAGCAGAATACGTCAGAATTATCCTGTACGATTCATCTTAATTTCTCGCGTGCATTCGAGTTCGACTTCGGGTTAATCTTTAATTGATCATTGATTTATTTACACCATATCACCAATATTAACAAAAGCATACTACATATAATATTTTATGAAATATTTTCTTATTTGAATTATTACGCAATCGATCCTTTTCATCGAGTTGTCATCGACAACTCTCCGTGTGAAATAAAGCTTATGCTCGGTATAATTATGTTTTTCTGAATGTTCGCGGCGTACGATTCGAACACGTACTTATGGTACGGATCTAGCGTTTTACTTGATATTTTGCTAGATATGCATGTGGATGTTTTCCTGGTGTAATGATATTTTTGAAGCTAATGATTTCCTGTTCGTAGCCTGAATCGATTTAATATTTTGTTTTCGTCCTCCTACCGAAACTTTTCGTTTGTCGATAAATGGTTTTACGACCGTACTGAAAACGTCTCTTAAAACTTATTTTTGCGTTGGTTATTGGTTAAAATTATTCCTAAAATAATAGCCGGGTATCAATTACAAAATTTCGAAATTTAAATTACGGAAAATCAACGTAGCATCGAAGATTGTGCAGCATAAGACTTGCACTATTATATCGGCAAGGAATTGTCATAACACATAGATTTGTATTCTGACAAGAATGACGGATTGCTTCCAAAGCACCTCGAATAGCATACTAGGAATCAGTCATTCATCCGAGTCAATATCACAACATAATCATTCACGCCAAAGTTCTACATACGATGTTTAATGTGGCGCGCCATTTCAGGGTGTGGGCACCAGTTTGACTTTGTTCATCATTGCTAAAAGAACTACATACGCGTTGCTTTACTTTCGACTTAAACTGAGTAAATTGTCCCTAATTGCCAATATATCAAAATTCCGCCTTTTGCAGAAGGATTGAGATCTCACTACAAATGGTAGAAAAGTTATGAGAGAATCGATAAATCGATCGAATATTAATTTTCAATAGAATTTTAATGACTGGTGAAAATAAATTACTTCTTATTATGTTAGTTTTTATTTATAAATAATAATTAAGTACTATATTAAATTCTTTACATTCTTGTGTGTAGTCTTCAAAAACAAATTGTGAAACTTTACTAAGTGTCGTGTCCTTCGCTTTTTATTTTTAAATAGTTGTACTAGTGACGAAAGTGAAAAGAAACTTGGTCCACAACCTCTTTCTGGATTTTTTGGTGTTTCTTGTCGCTTCTCCATTGATTATACCAGTTTATTTATGGCGCAAGTAAATATATCGTCGTTTGACGAGTTCTTTCTGCTTTTTTGTCTCACTGGTGGTTTATTAGTCAGATGCTGGAAATGTTATTAAAAATAATTATTGAATAAAAAAAAGAAAAAACTTACATTTCGTGTACCAATCCCGCTTCTCATAGATACTTTTACCTTATTATTTTTGAAATTGTACTGTGTTCTTAATGCTTTGAACTTCTTTGATATTCATCTCGAGTCGCTATGGGCCTTATCCTCAAAGTTTTTTGTAGAACTATGTCCAAGGCTTTGCCTTTTTTGCTTATTGTGGTACGCAGGCAAGTCTGTAGCATGTAGAAATGTTTCTTCTCGTACTGCATCAATTATTGTTTCAGTTTGATCTCTAGACCACTTGTCCAAATTATTTTAATAATATTTATACACTGTACACAATGGCTAATCACAACATAACACCGAACACTTGCCAAAGCCCAAGGTCACGAATTAAGTACATATGTTTGAATCATGTGGCAAAGTACAGCCGTCCTATTGGGCACTGAGGCATAAGGCATAAGGACATGACTCGGCAAAGTGAAGGAAGCAGTTTTTAAGTTTGTATTGATGATGAACCACAGTGATCAATTAAGATGTCGGCCATTTCTGCAATGGCCTCTAGGCCAAGATTTTGAGATACTACTAAGTCGAAGTGTGGTGTGGAAGACACTTTGTGGACAAGTTTACGTGTAATATCTTCACAAACTTCTTTCTTTGCTAGCTCCATCATCTTTGTTTGTCTATCGGCATGCTTCCAGCTTCGGATTCACATTTCTACTACTAAATTTTTTTGGTAATGAAGCCAGTCATGTATGTATTAACTTGAACATGCAATAATTTCTATTAATCTCTTCTAATGTATTCCATCAGTATTCATTACACGTAACTAGAAAATCTTCATTCAAGTTGTGTTCACACATGGCATTGATTGAAGCATTAGACAATAATAATGTTTTTAATGATTTAATCGCACCTTTGTTTTATCAAGCTCACAATTGGCAGAGCGAGAATGGACGGAATGAAACTTATTGACAACAAGGCTTTTGTAGGATCTAATAAGTGCACTGCAAGAAGAATTGCGATTATTAAGCCCGTGACTTCTAATACTACAAAAAAATATAGTTCAAGTTACGAGTTGACAAAAATTTAATTTCCGGTGACTTTATTTTTTGCCAAATATATTCAAAACCCTATAATGTTTCCCAATTTTGAGTAGTTTGTGGTATTTTAACTGTCTTTTCTTTTTCATAGAAGCATTTTTTTAAGATACGCGAAACTTCTTTCCAAAATACTAAGTGCTTAGACGTTTATAGTCACTGGCAGAATTTGAGGCAGTTTCAATCTCACCGTCAAACAACTCATCTACAATTTTCAGGAAATCGGATGTCCCACTACCTTCTTGAGTAAAACTATCATCTAGAATACGAATAAAAAAGTTGGATTATAAATGCAATTGAATACATTTTACATGATTTCATTTACTTACACTTCTTAGTAGCATATCTGTTCATCATTAAATAAATACTATAAGAAAACACCACTGCAGCATACTACTTCACTCTCATGTTCTTCATTTTGTCAGGATTAGTTCTTCATCTCGTCAGATACACGTTATGTGCTCGCAACTTGTAAATATACGCAGACATTTGGCAACTCTGAATCAATCTTGTACGATTCAATGATATGGCTCATGAATGCTCTTTTTGTTGATTTTGTTGAATTAAAGTAACATCATATAGACCTTATCCTCATCGCTTATAGCCCAGGAGTTGTTGGCTTTTTTAATTGGTACCGTTTGAGCGACTGGTTGTTTAAATTTCTTTGCGGCTTTCCAAAGTGAGTAGTTAGTTTCTTTGGTAGAAGTTAAGTGTTTTAATTTCTCTTCAAAAACTTGGTTGGTAAAGTTCCGGAGCATGAGTTTGAACTCTTTGCAAGCTCTGTTAAAATTAGATCTATCTACCAGTAATCGGGTGGTTTGCCAGATTTCCCTTAGTCTTTTTTTATTGCGATTTGCCGTTTGATTGAAGTTGGACAATTAAAAAAAAGTTGTTTTCGATTGTTGGAGTGGAGTTTTGTGCGGCTATATAGAGTGAGTCATTAAAAGAGTTCACTGCAAAAGCAATCTCTCTTTCAGATTGTAGTGGTAAGTTGCATTCCAAATTATTGTCCAGAATATCTCCAAATTTATTCCATTGGTATACTTATTTGTAAGGTGAAAGTTGAGGTTACAGATTGGTTCAATATTGCTGAAAGATACTATTGCCGGAGAGTGATCTAAAGACAAGTCCAAGCTTGAGTCGGCTTTCCAGTTTCTTTCTGGAATACCTTTGCAAATAAAGAAATCTAGTGAATCTGTTTTTTTAAGCATGTCGCTTGGCCAGTAGGTAGGTTCTCCTGTCGATATTGGTGTTGAGTTGTTGGAGTTA
This sequence comes from Ctenocephalides felis, assembly GCF_003426905.1. Taxonomy (NCBI): domain Eukaryota; kingdom Metazoa; phylum Arthropoda; class Insecta; order Siphonaptera; family Pulicidae; genus Ctenocephalides; species Ctenocephalides felis. Next base: position 3,904 of record NW_020538670.1, read on the forward strand.
ATTAAGTTGTAGAGTTCTCGTCCTGGGATTGCATAGTCTTGAACCCCAGTGAGTATGCTTGACATTATAGTCCCCTGCAATCAAGTATTTATTTCCAAGACCGTTGATAAACGTTTCAAAGTATCGTTTTAGTATCTTGTGTTTAGGCGGGCAGTAGACTGATGCAATTGTAATATTACTATGAGGAAATTCGACAAAAATGAGGGTTGCACGCAGGAAATCATTACAGATAGGTTCCATTAGATGTTTGATTTTTGATTTTATTATAATTGCTGCACCTCCATGTGCAGTGCCATCTGGATGTTGAGTATGGTAGAGATAATAGTGAGGAATATATAGATTTGAATATTGAGTGAAATGGGTTTCACCCACTAGAAGGATATCAATTTTATTTTCTATTAAAAAAAGCTACAGCTCGTTTTTATGTTCGGTCAAACCGTTTGAGTTCCATAAGCACATTCTAATGAATTTAGCCATTATTTAAATTTATCAATGATGGTCGATAGCATATTTAATACCATCGAGTTTTGCTGCATCAATTGAGTGAATATTTTAAATTCATTTAAAAATTGAACTAAAGATTCTTGAGAAACAGGAGTGTCGTTTAAATTCGATTGTTGACCTTTCATAGCCTGAGCATATGATAAATGATTAGTGGTGGCGATTCTGTATGTTTTATTTTTAGCAGAATTTATATTTCTATTATTTGATTGGTAATTATTATTTACTGGAGAAGTATTTTGTGCAGAATTATTGACTTTACTTACTTTTTGATAATATGGGCATCCTCTACAATTTGCAGGATGTGGGCCAGAGTAGTTGGCACAAACTGCTGCAGTCTCAGCTGGCATAGTGCATTTAGATGTTATATGATTATCTCCACATTTGACACAGACATAAAGCCGGTTACAATAAGCTTTTGTATGTCCGTATAATTGACATCTACTGCATTGTACAATGGTTACCTTTGGGGTGGCTCAAAATGTATTATTTGATTTATATTTAAAAGTTGAATTAAAAATTGTGGAGTTGTAAGTGTTGGGTTCCAAATCGATATAAAACATATTGAGCGGCTTTTTCGTTCTGAAATGTGTAAGACATTTGTAATATTACGTACTTTATGTCCTTGCTTTTCAATTTCACGTTTAACGTCTCTTTATCTGTGGTGAAATGTATGTACTTCAATGCTACTCTGTATGATCTTACAGATTTAATCTGATAAGCATGAAACACAATCTTTTTGTTCCGCAAAAAAGCTACAAATATTCTATCGTCTTCCACCGAAGACACATCAATTTTAATTATGTGATTAGCTAGAATTTTTGTTGAGTATTTATTTTTATCAATTACGTTATTAAAAACATCAACCGTTTCTCTAAAATTATTCACTCCATAAATAAAAACGGGCGGTGGTAGTTTTGCTTGATTAATAATGGAAGGCTGAGAGCTGGAGTTAGAAGCGTCATTTTCTAGAGCGCTAAATCTATTGTTTAATTTTAATGAATTCTCACTTACATTTATTGCACATTTTTGTTTTACACCTGTCACAACTTGCCAGGGATTTAAATTTGAATTCGAATCTATCGAAGAGATCGAAGGTGCTGACTGAATAGTATTTATTTGGGATATTTGTGGTTGATTATTTTGTAATTGAAGCACTGCGTATCCCGCATTTGTCATCGAAAGTGCTGACTGAATAGTATTTATTTGGGTTATTTGTGGTTGATTATTTTGTAATTGATGCACTGCGTATTACGCATTTGTCATCGAATCGTCATTTAATATATTGTTCGACTCGACAACACGAATGTTTGACAAATTTTCCATATTAAGCCCCTAAGGGGCACTGTTAGGTTTATCCAAGTTTGAACTTTTAAAAAAAACTGTTCACGAAATGATTATAAAAAAATAAATCAAACACTAAATTTGAAAAAAATTTACTAGAACAATTATTAAATCATGATAAAATAATTGTCTATCACTTGAATATAAATGAATCACTATGCGTCACTATTACTTAATGCACTGCAATGCAGATAAGATGTTTACTCGACGTTGTCAGTGAACTCGAATATAGTTGAAACTTGGTCAAAGGTTTTTATAATCGACTTTTGTTTATTTATTTATTTATTATAATAAATTTATATTATAGCCAATCGGCTACACACAGTTAATTATATGGTAATGTAACATAATAATGTTAAACTCTGTTATTTTCACAGACACATACAAACTCACATACGGACAGCTATACATACACTCGTACATACATACGTCCGCACATGCACTTACATGTAGACTCAAGCACACCATTAATGCTAGCAAATACTAATAAGTATTATTCCTTTTGACAATGTTGGTAAATGTATTATGTGATGAATTAAAAAAGTTTAGTTTTGAGCACTGTTTGTTGACCACCATTGCTACTTTGTCCATTGGACCGTTCAATATATAGATTTTCGGCTTTTTTGAAGTCTGCACAGTACCGTCTGTTTTTAATCCTTGTCTCGGGCATATCAAATTATTTTTTTCTAGAATCGCAGGGGAATCAATTGAGCCATTTACTGTCTTATGAAAAAAATAAGATCAGTAATTTGCTGTCGTTTGGTTAGGTTATTGTCCTCGCATTTCAGCAAAAAAATTTCGCTTTCATGTGCACTAATTCTTTTCGACTGCGCAAAGTGCTTAAGGGGGTTGTTCTTTTTTTGTTACAAAAAATGCAAGGTATTTGTTTTTGTTTTTTCTCGAAATGTATTTATCATAGAGACATGCGGTTTTTTTTAAACAAAAATTACAAAATCATAGAATATTACGTGATTTTCTTCTTTTTTTGCGCCGTCATTTTTTAACCAGGGGGCGCCAAAGTCGGTCTTGCAAAATCGATCTCTTTTGCGGTGCCACAGATAAATCCGTTGCGCATCGCCCGAAACAAAAAAAAAAAAGAAATTACGTTGAAGAAGAAGTTTGTTTCCAGTCCCCCTACCAAAATGAAAGAAAAAAATCAAGAAGGAAAAAATGGCAGCTATTTAAAAAAAAGTGTCAAAAAAGGCCTTTTTTGGGGCGAGAAGCTTCGCAAAATTTTTTTGCGTAATGGTATCAAGTTGTTTGAGGTAGGGGGACTAGGTATTGCAGTGATGAACAAATTAAAAAAAAATACAAGTCGATCCGACTTGTAGTTTTTGTTTAATTTGTGGCACCGCATTGAAAAAAGTCAATTTGAGAAAAACGTATTTAAAGTTCTTAATATAATGTACTGAATACACCATTTAACTTAATGTACTAAATACACCATGGTGTTCAAAGATGCTGACACATTAAAAAGGTCATGTGCATGAGGTGTTATAATGAAAAAGAGGAATCTGGCATACAATAGCTCGCGGAGCAATAAAAAAACGCTTTCAGAGGATCATACATATAGAGATATATATATTTATAACTTTGTCAAAAAAATAGATATTGAGATTATTTTTTTTAAATGATTCTAAGGTTTTTATCTTTCATAATATCAAAAAATCTCAAAACCGAAACAAAGAAAAATAAAAAAAGAACAACCCCCTTAAGGTATTTTTCAATTTTTTTTTTGCACTCTATTAAGTTTGTTGCTTGATAATTCAGTGTGAGGTGGCCAAACTATGGAGTTATATTCTAGAGTAGGCCTGACGAGTGTGGAGTACAGAATGTATAGTATGTCTATGCTGTGGAAATCTCGACCACTGTTGATGATGAAGCTAAGTGTTCTTAGGGCTTGAAGGGAAATTTTGTTAATATGCTGCGAGAAGTTTAATTTGGTGTCAAAAATAACTCCAAGGTCTTTTATAGAAGTCACTGATTTATTTTTTGGTTCTATAAATAGTAGTCTTGTTGAATTGAATTGTGGGATCGAGATAGTATCATTACTGCGCATTTTTAAGCATTTAACTTAAGTTTATTACTTATACACAAGTTGTTTATTTACGCAATGTCTTGTTGTAACGATAATCTATCATCATCACAATTTATAGTTTTATAGATTTTGAGGTCATCTGCGTATAAAAGATAATCAGAATTGAAGTCAGTGCCTATGTCATTAATAAAAATATTGAATAATATTGGTCCCAAGTGTGATCCTTGCGGTACACCAGATATCGCTTCGTATTTTTCAGATAAATGGCCATCTAGTCTCACCAGTAGATGCCTGCCTGTTAAGTAGGATCTAAACCAGACTAACATTTTGCCCCTGAAAGACCTCCATACCGCTGTAGGTTCCTTAACAGAATATTGTGATCGACGAGATCAAACGCTTTACTGAAGTCTGTGTAGATTGTATGGACATCCAGGCCGTTGTTCATTGCGCCTAATATTTGTTCTGCATATAATAGTAGATTTGTTGTTGTAGATCTGCCACCACAAAAGCCGTGCTGTTTTGTGGTTATGATATTTTTGAAAGACCACGACAATTTTGGTAGCACTAATTTTTCGAACAACTTAGAAGTAGCAGATTGGATTCAAACGGGACGATAGTTATCGGCTGTTGTTTTAGATTCAGATTTATGGATTGGTGTTATATAAGCTGATTTTCAAGCTGACAGGAAACTACCGTATTGTAAGGATTTAGCGAAGATGTGTGTGAGTGGTTCACAAAGGCTGGCGGCGCAATTCATGAGACGTGTGTTAGGTAATCCATCTGGACCGGCTCCTTTTCTCACATTTAATTTTAACAGTAGATCATATACTTTATCAAAACTCACATCTACGTTTGAGAGGTCGGCGTCGATGGTATTTGCTCCCTCCTCATATTCGTTAGATGTAGTTTTATTAATGCTAGATGAATAAGTACTTCTGAGAAAAGATGCAAATAGGTTTGCAATATTTTCTCCTTCATGAGCCACTAAACCATTCCAAGTCAGGTGTATTTGAATTTTTTTTCTTCTTTTTTTCACAAATGTCCAAAATTTAGTACTGTCAGATTTAATTTTATTTTCCATTTTAGTAATGTAGTTTTCACAACACTGCTTGCTCAATTTCTTGCAATCATACCTTAGTTGGCAAAATTCATTATATGTGGATCTGAAATATTTTTCTTGTACTCTGTATGAGTTTTTTTTTTAAATTTAATGGTGGATATGAGTTTTTTTGAGAACCATCTGGGATAATTAGTGTTTTTGCAGAATAGGAGCGGAAAAAACTGTAATAAACCATTGTTTATTACTTTATATAGTTTATCTACTTTTTCATCAATGCTGGTTGTCTTGTATAAATCGATCCAATCACTGTTTAAAATAGTCATTCAGGCCAGCATAATCCGCTAAATTAAATTGGTATGTTGGAGTCTTTTTCGGAGGGAGATGTTTTTGGGTGTTGATGTTTGTGGACAAGTGGATGAGTTGAAGCATGAGAACGCTCTACAGTTGCGTGTATATTACTGAAGCACAAGTCAAGCGTTTTTCCACTATGATTTTGAATGTTGTTAAATTGCCGATAATTTAGTAGTGACAACTCTTCATAAAACAAGCACGAACAATGCTCTTGCTGTAGGCTGCTGGGTAAATTATAATCACCTGCGATTAATATACTTGCTTTTGAGTATTTTTTGGATATTGATGTTATTGCAGATATATGCTCTTTATAGATTTCTACAGTTGATTTAGGAGATAGGTGAACACAGCAGATAATTGTGTCGTGTGGTGCAGTTTTAATTTTTACAAAGACTTGTTCAATATTATTATTAGGGAGTGCAATCAACTCCGTTGAAAAACTACGCTTCAATGCCACGAATACACCACCACCTCTTTCATATTTATCACTGATTTGATCTTTATCGCACCTAGAAATCGCTTATGTGTTGTCGATTACCTCGCCATCAGCAATATCAGACTTTAGCCATGACTCTGTAACACAAATTACATCACTCACAGAAGATGACGTTCGAAATGTGTTCAGTTTTGTTCTAAGACCCCTAGTGTTTTGAAAGTAGATTGATAAGCCGCGTTCAAGATGTTCGTTCCTGCGATGACCCGCGAAAGGAGTGTAGCTTCACTATTTTAGGGACACCGTTTATATATTTGATTGTTTTGTCTGCATTTTCCATATCTGAGTTTAGTTAGTTTCGCAGCATTTTCAGATGACTTAATTGTCTGGGCGTCATGTCTTGTTTCATAGAAACCCCATTTAGATGTTTAGTTTTTATTAAGATTCTAGCGGTTGTTTCGGATGGGGTTTCAATTAATAATGGCCTGATTTTACCTGTAGTTGGTTTTTCAACACCACGAACTTTGAGGTCTTTTGTTGTAATTTGTGTGTCTTGTGGTAAGAGCTTAGTAATATTCGTCATGTCGTCTTGTAATCTGTCTTGTCCATTAGTTTTATTCGACTCTACTACGTTGAACTACTACGTTCTTTTCGCGTCTCTTACGATCGTTGAATTCGGCGTACTTGTCATCTGCACTTACGAACTGTTCTTCAAGCGTTTTAACTTTCTCCTCAACAGATGTCACTTGTGTTTTCAGTTGCTTACATATATTACACAGGTCAACAAAGAAAATGGTGCAAACGATTTTAATACTGTTTTTAAGTATATTTGGGGCGCTGTTTTCGAAAATGACATTGTTTTTTTTCTATGAGCTTTAGTTTTCAAGATACGATATACGATCGTATATGATATTTTTTACGGTATGAGGTGCGCAACTAAGTTCTCGCTGTTTTTTCGATGAAAATGTAACTTTATTATAAAAAAATTGCATCAATTGAGTTCGATACAGTTCTCCAGTGATGGTTTCACTCGGTTTCAACAGCTCAGAACAAATAACACCGACTTGGTCCCACCATATGTAGAGCATAACCTTCGCAGTGAATATTTGGCCGAACCGAGATTTTCTCGTCTTTGGATTGCTGTAATGTATTCATTTTTTTTCACCTGTCACGATGTGATGAAGAACCTCTTCTTTTCTCGCCGCTGGAGCAGTTGTTCACAGGCGAAAAAACGACGCTCAACGTCTCTTGGCTTCAACTCACAAGTAACCGAAGTTTCTTGCTTCTAAATCATCCCCGACGCATGCAATAGCTTGCAAATGGCTTGATGGGTAACACCTAATTCTAAAGCAATATCTTCTTGAGTTTGGCACAAATCCTCTTCGAACAAGGCCTTCAATTTAGCGTTTTTGAAATGGTATTGTAAAATCTGAAGGTTTTGGCCTTCCTTCACGAGGGTGGTCGTCAACATCAAAATCACCATTTTTGAAGCCCTTCACAGCATGTTGTTTCGCTCAGAGCAATATTTCCGTAGGTCTCGATGCACTTAAGTTCCCGTTTTTTTTTGAATGGAAGACGAAAATCAACACTCCTCGCAAATAACGATTGTTTGGCATAAAATTGGACATATTCACTTAAACAGAAGTATATAATGCAAAAACGAAATCAATTATGTGTCGCAGCAGTTTGTTTACTTACTCTAAACTTACTTCAAGACGTTTTGGATTTGTCAAAATCGGCCAACCCTTACTGATAGAGCTATATACTGACAAACAGCGAGAACTTAGTTGCGCACCTAATATAAGGAACGAAAGTACAAAAGAGTAATACAATTCCGAATGTTATTTTAAGGAGATATGAGTACTCGTACATACAAACTTACAAGACCCATTCGTCCTTAGTTAGGACATTAGTTGACACTGTGAAAAGTTCTTTGCCATGACGACCTCGAATGGACCTGGTTTTGGCAACTTCTTTGGATCTCAAAAACTAGAGCTGATACAAAAAAATGGTTTGCAGATTTGAAATCAGCGCAAAAAATACTATAAGAATCAGCTCTAACATTTGAGGCACAAAAAAAAATTTTTTTTTGTTGGCCTGTGTTATTAACTAAATGATTTTGTTCCGAAATTTTCAGAAGCTCCGTTCTAATGGCGGTAAGATTGCTTTCAACCTCACTTTTGAATGGAATAAAGTACTTACGAAATAACTTTTCCATTTCACTAATGCTAGAGTCATCTCTGTCGTCTGACGTCGTGGCCCTAACCTCACTTTTGCAATGATTGCATTTCCATTCGTTGCCGTTTATTCTGTTATCCGTCACAATTTTTTTATGTCTCTAGTTTTAATTTTTAAGCACTTAGCCTTATGCTTGATCGTCGCTCTTGCAAAGCAACTTTATATGCCTGTTCTTGTATCGGCAGCGTGCGTACCAGCTTAAGTTTTTCCAACTTTTCTCCCAAAGTTCCACTTAGATTTAAATGAATTTTTGAATAATAAAAAAAAATGTACAGGCTTTCGAATGATGCTAATATAAAAGTAGTCAAACAAGCCGCACTGGTAGAAAATAGAAAATGAAAAATCATTTTCACTTTTTCACGCACTAACAAATAATTTTTTCACATTATTTGTTATGAACAACATAGGCAAGATCAGTACGTTAACAGTTTTTCGATATCTCTCATATTTCCGACAAAAAATGAGTTTGAAAAAAGGGGCCACTTTCACATGTTTTCACTGATATCTCGGCCAAATGATGAGCTACGAATTTGAAATTTGGTATTTCGAATTTTCTCGAAAATGCTTATAAAATGACATCAAAATTATTTAAATACAGGGTGGGGTTCTACATATCTACCAATTAAGCTGTCAACCTGTTTATTTATCCACATATTCGTCTATCTACCAGTTCTTCTCTCTACCATTTTACATATCCTCCCATTTACCTGTCCACCAGTTTACCTTTATAAATTATCTAATTTACCTTATTTATTTACACATTATAAACAAATTAAAGCTCAAATTGATTCCACGTTTTAGTTAGAAAACGTTCGTATGTGAAAAAGATGAGGCTGTTTTTAGGGTTTTCCCGGCAATTATTCGAGTTGAACATTTTAAAAAAAGAATTGGCCAAATTGGTCTATGAGTTGTTGAATTATGCGCTTACCAACACATTTTGCAATTCATTGTTATATATAAGATTACTAATAAACGCTAAAGCGACATTTAGGAGTATTCGATATTGGATTATTAAAAATGCCTAATTTCTCTACATTAAAAGTTGGTTGAATTAATAATATGAGTATGAGTGACTAAAATTTCTAAATTTATATAAGCTAGTTTTTTTATTTGACAAGCGGTTTTCAGCTTACTGACTTTACAAATTGAATTTTCTTAACAGGTGAATGAGTTTCTTTCCCCGAATTAAAATTAATCTTATTCCGTGGCAATTGAAATCGCAACATTTCAGTTCGCAGGAGATTTACACTTAACAATCATTTTAAACTCAGCTCTTAAAGTAATTCTGTAAACTAAACGTTTGCTGTACGTCATTTATCCTTTTTTATAGCCGAGTCTATAAGTTGTTCTCAGTCTAAAAATTATTTGCAGTCTGAAAACAAAGTTTTTTACTGTCTCATTTAGTACTTTTGCATTTGTTGAATTCTATTTGAAGAGAGCATGCATTGTGTGACTTGTATAGCCCTACCTGCTAATTTGACATGTAAAATAAATTTTAATAATGCCCTATGGTCCAGTCGTATTTATACTTTCAAAGACATGTATGCAGAAATTCGATTTTGATCCGATCCATCAAAAGTTTTGACAAAATCCATTGGCCTGAATGCCTGAAGTTCGATTATTGAGATCAAATTTTAATGAAGGTAAAGATAAAAACTCAGGACATGTATAGGACTTCACTATTAAAAATTGCGCTAACCAAATCTAAATTACTACTGTCACCTGAATTAAATAAAACGCGGTTCTCAAATATGGACCCTGTTGTTCTGCTAATCACACGTAGCTAAGGCAGCACAAAGTTGGTTGTAGCAATTACTCTCCTTATCAATCTATCATCACTAAATTTTAACAAATGAATTAGTAACTAACTAGTTTGCATATAAAATGTGCAAACAAACAAAAATTCTCTATTTTTTCTGAAACATTGAAATCTTGTTTTAACAACAATCTTATATAGAGCTATTTGAATAATTTTTTCCTTGTCCAATAAAGCCTCCTTCAGACCTATATTTAAAAAACACAATATTCTAACTGTCCCATGCATTTTTTTGATGGTAACAATATCTTTCATCAAAAACAATTCGAAACTTTTCGATATGGCTTCGTCCTCCTCAAACTACAACACTAGACACAAACTTATTAAGGCGCGCACATATAAATTAGCCAGCTCTTTCAATACGATCGACGGTCTAGATATTCAGCTTATGAATAAACTTCCACTCAATACCCGAAACTTAGACAGCAAAAAATTTCATGCTTCCCTAGTTAAACTTTTTAAAGAATTAGCTTTTTATGATATTACTGAATTTTCTCAATTTGATTTCAATAACTATTTGCATAATTTTTTTTTGCATAATCCTTATACTTTATCTATGTAGTCTGACCATTTATTTGATCGCCGGTTTTAAATGAGCATAACTTTCAACCTTGTGCAAGAATTTTGAGCTTAACTGGTGGTCAGATAGACTTTGATATGATGAACATTGTATTTAATGTTCGAATGCTTTTTTTCAGCTCTTTTTTTTCAGAAACGAAATTCGTGCAAGCTTGACAAGAGCCTGAAATAATATCTATTATTATAGATTACGGCTTGCTTAAGAATAAATTAATAAATCCTAAATATAAAAATGGAGCTCTCTTTCAAATGTCTTAGTAAAACTCGAAAACGGCTAAACCGATTTGAATAAAACAGTGGACGGTGGATAATACGTGAAATGTCAAACGTTTGTGACAGATGATGTTCAATTACCTTTAGTAGGATGTTTTACGTGAATAATATTTAATTATGATTAAATTGTAGTAAGTAGTTTTGTTTGTAGTTTTATTTATATACAGAAACGTTAGTAAACGGGCCGCAAGTGTTACTAGAGACTCAAAATATCAACTTTTTTGAAATGTTAATATGAAAATGCACTTTTTGGCATATTTTTTTCAAACAAGGTGCTCTGAAAGATCTCATTTGTATAATTAGATACTTATTGGTATTTATAAAACATTTTCTAGGTTATATTATTTTTTATTTATGTTATTTAAATTCAGAATCTAAATTTGGTATCGATCAAAGGGATTTTGTCATTTTCCTTTTCCCAGTTATAATTTCCCAAAATTTGTCGAAGAATAGATAGTAATATATGAAGGTTAAGTTAAGTTAAGCACTGCTTAAGGGGGGAAGTCCATATAAAATTTTCAAAAAAATGATTTTTTTTCGATAATCTGCAAGTATAGTATAAAGAGCATATATTGACGAGCGGGAAAAAAATCTCTTATATTAACAAAGTTATAGCTAATATAGTGGAGCGGGACGGAGTGCGCGCTCTCAAGCGAGCCAGGTAGTCGACGCTTCAAGTAAAAGGGTATCTTCCATTATAATAACTAGGAAATACTTCTTTTGTCTTATAACGGAAGTACTTCTATAAATTTTATTACAGGCGTAATATTGCTATACGAACAAAAGCTAGTCGAGAAATATATTTAGTTTAGCTGGAAAATTCGTAGTGTTCAGTCTATTTCAAAACATAAAAATGCCAAATTATCTAAAAGGTAAGCGAGGTAATATTGCACGACATAATGCTAAAAAAAGACGTTATCAAGGCAATCATCTCACTGATAGCGCAGGTGAAAAAAATGACGCTAGTACAAGTCATGATGAGAGTGCCATTGGAAGAAAACTCAATATGCGTGATATTACAGACATAAAAACTAATCCTTTGCACGGGTATATAATAATTGAATTTTTTACAGTGTTTACAGCTTTATCTGAACTTGTGAATTGTTTGGTGTGCAGTCAGAAGATAAGTTTCAGTGAGTGTGGCTCTAGGGGCCTCGGTTTTAAAATTGTTCTTACGTGCCGATGTGGTGATAGAATAATAAATTCAGGTCCTTTTATTAACAATGGATTTGAAATAAATCGTAAATTAGTGTTTGTCATGAGACTTTTAGGCGTTGCAAGAGAAGGAATAAATGTCTTTTGTAATCTGATGGTCTTATGCACTGGTTTGAGCAAACATTGCTACGATACCATCGCGGAACACATTTATGATTCAACCAAATTATCATTTGATTTACTATCGCAAAAGGCCGATTAAGAAGAGATAGAAAAAAATTTCGAGCAAGGACGAGAAAGACATATTTTAAAAGTATCTGGTGATGGCACCTGGAAAAAGCGCGGCTTCAAATCAAAGTACGGTGTTACAACGCTCATCGGTTATTATTCAGGAAAAGTGATTGACTTGATAACAAAAAGTAGTTACTGTCAAGGCTGTACTTACTGGAAAAATAAGACTCATACAGAAGAATTCCGTGAATGGTTTGAGAATCACGAGGATGAGTGTCAAAAAACTCACGAAGGCACGTCAGGCAAGATGGAAGTCGATGCCATGAAAGAAAGGTTCTCGCGTTCTGAAGAAAAATTTGGAGTAAAATATGGTAACTACATTGGCGACGGAGATTCTAAAACATTCAAGGCTATTTTAGATCTGAATCCTTATGGTGATGAGTTAACAGTTGTGAAGAGTGAATGTATTGGTCATGTAGAAAAAAGAATGACTTAGAAATCAAGACTTAGAAATATAAGGAAAGAAAAGAAACTTTTTGGAAGAGGAAAACTAACTGATAAAGTTGTGAAAAAACTAACAAAATACTATGGTTTGAGTATTCAAAGAAATCTTCACAGTGTTAAAGATATCAAAAAAGCCATAATGGCAACTTATAACCATATTTTTTCTACTAAAAAACACCCACAACATAAAAACTGTCCAATAGGCGTTGATAGCTGGTGCAAATGGCAAAAGTCTATTGCCCTAAATCAAGATCCTCTAGACGTAGATTTAGCTCCATTGCTTGGAAAATAAATGAAAAAGCATCTTTTACCAGTTTACGAAGATTTGTCAAAAGATTATTTACTTGAGCGATGCCTTGGTGGTCATACGCAGAACACGAATGAAAGTTTCAACGCGACAGTTTGGCGACTATCACCAAAACACCTTCATTGTGGGCTAAAAGTAGTTGAAATTTTAGCATACATTGCTGCTGGGATATTTAATGAAGGCTTTAGTTCAATATTAAGAATAATGAACCTTCTTAATTTGACTGTAGGCACTTATGCTAAAGCATTTGCTGATAATACTGATGAGGCGCGAATAACTCGACAGGATCGCAGGAGCCTTTCACAAACAAAAGATGCTCGTAAAGCTCGCAAACAACAACAACTTTAACAAAATCAGCTTTTTGAAGAAGAGGAAGGACTATTGTATGGACCTGGGATAGCAGATTAATCGGTAAGTAACTAAAACTAGTAGTTTTTCTTTACCAAATCTTTATACGCGATTATCTCAAAACTGTGTTTTCAAAAACTACTCGTGTTGTAGCTCAAAAAGTTATGTATCGATGTGTCTGAAATTTGGTGAGGCCTTTCTCTATATTATTATCGGAAGGATAAACCTAAATCTTTAGATCTTTTGCGTTTATAAAGTATTTTCTGGAGCCCAAAATGTCAAAAAAAATAGCCAAAAATTCAGATTTTTTTCAAAGGCTTGTTTTTCATTGAATTTTATACTTTTTTTTCAATTTTATAGGTTTATCCTTCCCATTGATATGTTCTCAAAAGAAAACATTAAAAAATTTTTTTTCAGATCGACGGTTGATGAGTATGAAATGCAGCAGTTTTGGACCTCGCGCCGGAGTCAGTCCACAAAAAGTTATGCTGAGCCGCCATTTTGAAATATATTTTTTTAATATTTTTTTGTATTCTAAAAGGGTTAAATAAAGTTATGTCAAAGTTCGAAAACAATAAAATTATTCCATCACGTTTAAAAATATTTTTAAATTATGACCTATTTTCATGCGTCTATATGGACTTCCCCCCTTAATAACAATATTTGAAAGTAGAGGGAAAAAGGTGTATAACCAGCTATAACCTTGATGCTCACGACTTTGCTATCGGGAGATAGGCGGTAATCTTTGAAAATCCATAACAAACGTATTTTCTTCCGTTGGCAGTTTTTTAGCATTAGTTCAAAATGTTAATTATTTCGTAAAATACCTTTAAAATTAAAAAAAGACATTAAACCGTTGGCCGTTCCAAGTTACTCTGCCTATAGGGTAGAAGGGTCTAGATAACAAATTTTTGAAAGACAGCAAAAAAGCACATTTCTACAATGATGATGTTGCTGACAGTTGTATTGAACTTAGTCAGATAATTGTTCGTTTGAAATGTGTTATTTGTTGTGATATAATTGGTTTGATTTTCACAATATAGTTTATATTTGCTCAAAGTCAAATTGGACCTTTGTGCCTTGCCCTGCTCTACATATATATATATATATATATATATATATATATATATACTTTTTATTAAATTCACTTTAATTCATTTTTCAAAAAGCAGGTCAAAGAAGAAATACTTAAATCATTTTCTATCTCTCGCAGAAATTTGAAAAAATTGTATAAGCTCAGTAATATTATTTACAATTATTACAATAATTACGATTATTGTATATAGCATTCAAACAACACATCCTTATACACTCAAAGTTTTATATTTTTGATTCTCTAGAATTTTTTTTAGAATATACCTTACTTAGCAAAACAACGTTTGCCGGGTTAGCTAGTAAATTTATATAAACAATGGTACGTATATTCAAAAAATTGTATGGATTAATATAAGATTCAGTTTTATTCTGAATTTTTGGTTCTAAAATTTATAAATTGGTTCTAAAAATTGTAGATTTATTCTAATGACTATAGATTTTAGTTCTAAAATTTTGAAATTGGTTCTAAAAATTGGATTTTTGTTCTAAAATTTATATAATCAAAAGATTTACCAGCAATAATTCTATAATTTGACTATATCGAATATATGGAATCTAAAATTTGATCAATCTAAAAATGAATAGAGTTTGCGGTCATAAGGACACCAAATTGATTTATTTTCAGTCAACTTTCATGGAAAAAATGCCATGGTTATATCGATGAATTTTGTTGTATCTATTTTCCTGTCCAAAGCATTAGTAAATATTGCTAAAGTTGCATTCGGATCAGGATGAGAAAGAAGTGCGGCATTTGCCAAAGCTTCTTTCATTTTACTAATGGCCTTGATACATTTGTCTGGTAAAATTATAGGTTTATTTCTCTTAAGAGCATGTGGAGGATTCAATGCTGCGTAAGGTATGTAATCTCTATAAAATTTACACATACCTGAAAAGCGTCATATTTTTTTAAGTCGTTGGTAGTTTAGAAGGTTAGGAATTTTTTTTACGGTAATTAAGTAGAATCTCTTGTTGTTATTGCGTGGCCTAAAAAGTTAATAGTTAATTTACCAAATATAGATTTTTCAATCTTGATCACGATGTCATTATTATCCAGACGTTGAAATATCGTTTTCAGTTTGTGACCTTTGAGAACTTGAAACGTTTGAGCGGCGTTTCTTAAACCATATGCCATAAAATTATATTCAAAAAGTTAAAATCGTGTTGTGCATTAGCATTTATAATACGTTGGAAACTAATTTAGAACTTCTCTGCTTCTTGTTCGTCTGTAGCGTTAGCCTATCCATGCATGATAACGCTGTTGATTTCATGTCGTTTGTTAAATTTGAAAAAAAAACATTCTGGATGGATCTAAACTCATCATCATTTGTTCAAGACTACAGTAACTCAATAATAATATCGGGATTTACCATAGACATTGTACTACATGGACTGCTAGTCCGTATATGTTTTTCGTTGCATATAGTGCTCAAATATAAAAGGGACTGTGGCGGCGTCACTTGTTTAGCGAACGTTGTCGACAATCGCGGACTCTCCCGATTGATTAAATGCCAGGTGTTTTATTTTAATAATATAATAGCAATTGTGATGGCTGATACTGAAAGTCTGCGATTTTTGGCAACGTTCGCTCAGTAAGTGACGTCACAGCCCCTTATATGTTTGAGCACTTATTTTGCGCACGACTAGCAGTCCATGCAGTATAAGATCTATGGGATTTACTTATATTCATAAATGTGGTGTCAAAATATAAAATTCCAGTAAACACGCACGAGTAAAGACACAAACTGATATGTGTAGCATGAAAACAACTATTTTTTATAATTCAATTTAAAAAAAAAATAAAACTACATGGTTGTTTGGAAACATAAAAAAATTATTTAAATAATGCATAATTAAACATAAAACTAACAAAAAATTTAGCAAAAGTAGATATATAAACTATTGTTTAAACTAAACAGTTTTACATTAATCCGTTTTACATGTGTGAAATTTATGGAAACATTCACCATTATGGAGTACATTACATAACTGGCACATACAATTTCTGCATTGTACAATACTTGCTGAATGAATTGTTATTATTCGAACCAGTCTTTTTGATTGCCAACATTGTACAAGAGTATCTCCTCGGCAACGAAACACAGATTCACCTCGTCTCAAGGTTATATCTCGTAAACATGTAGGAAGTCCTCTATTTTTGCGTATAGTACCACAACTTCGGATTCCATGTTGTAATAGGACTGGACACGTATCGACACTATTATAATGGTTGTCCATATAGACATGGTGCTACAAATTTTTATAGGGCTGTAGAAGGCGTATAATTGTATCCTGAAGCCGACTTCTTTCACCATGATAAATTTCATACTTGCATATATATCCTGTTTTTGCTTCACAAACCATTCGAATTAGAATTCCATATTTGTTGATTTTTAAAGCATTATACATCTTGAATAATAAGCGACCTCTCCACTGCATAATACTTTCATCTAATGACAAGCCTCGTTCTGGCTTGCATACTTGTTCAAATTTTGTTTTGAAATAAGATACTATTGGACGTATTTTATTAAGGCAATCTCTTTCATTGGTGTTATTTTCATTATTAGAAAAATGTCAAGCATACCATATTTGGCGAAAACGGTCTCTACTCATCACTTGGGCAAAAATTGGGGTTTCAATTGTTCTGTCTGTGGACCAGTATTCATCCTTACTCTCCTTACGAACTCTGCCCATAAGCAAAAGTAATCCCAACATTTTTTTTTAATTCTACTGCAGATACGTCTTTCCATTTCAAAGATTTTGCACTGTCTTTAAAACGATCAATATTTTGTGAATGATAACGATTACTTTCTTCAGCCATATAGTTAAACAAATCATTACCCAAAATTAGCTGAACCACTTTACTTACACTTTGTGGATTATTTGATTTCAAAACAACTCCACTTTGTCCTAAAAATTGTTCAATAATTGTCAAATTCTGACCACTCCACTTCTTCATTGTCACTATCCTCAGAATCGCTGGACATAATCGGTAAAACTCGGATGAAAAAAATCTTCATCACTCTCACATTCACTATCAAAATCAGTGATATCAAAATCACTTCCAATTTAAGATAAATTATGGGCGTAAACTTCACTATCGCTATACAATGCAATTATTATATTATTGCAAATAACAATTTAAAAAAAGAGATGTTGAACCATATAAATCTGACTAATACTGAAGTATTTTATAAAACATATTGTTCTGTAATAACATGATCATACGTGCTTTTAATAAAAATATGAATTCATTGTTCAATGTTGATCAAAGTCCAAGATCTTCGTATGAATGCGGAAGCGCGCCATCCCGAATTTCTCACGTCCAATACAATATATAATGAGTCAAAATTATTTGTATAAACTAGTGATGTCTTAGTCAAGAATCTAGACGAGTGATGTCTTAGACAAGAGTTTAGCAGTGATGTCTTAGTCAAGAATCTAGACGAGTGATGTCTTAGACAAGAGTTTAGCAGTGATGCCTTAGGCAAGGGTTTAGCCAGTGAGTCTTAATGTTTAGTCTAGAGTAGTCTTAGATAATCTAAGTGGAGATTATGTCTGTGAATTAAAGAAATAAATACAGTGTAAAACATTACAAGTGGATTTTTATATTGGAAACCAGAAGTTTGTCTCTTCCAGCGAATACCTTATTGAAAGGACCCATTAATCTGAAGAGAACTCTCATCAAACCAGTCGATCAAACATTATTCCTACTGCTCGACCCAAGGCATCAGGAAAGGTTGGACGGACATTATTACCACATCGTATAAAGAAGCTACTACAGTAACCAATATCCAGGACTGTGGATCTTTCAACAAACGGACCTCCAACCCATACCCAAACCATACTACCAACCCCATTATACCATTTCATGGTGTCAAGCGGTGGATTTCCTTGTAGTGAAGTGTTAGTTTTGTGAATTGTGCTTGGTGAATTCTGGATCAGGTTTTCTTCGCAACCAGAGGCTGCAGAGTAATTAAACTAAAACGGAGTATCCAGCAAGCAGCAAGACCAGGACTAGCAAGAGGAACTAAAGGCATCAAAGGTGGCAGCATTACCGAGATAAACTACGCAGACAGAACTACGCAGATCGACGCAGACTTCTTGACTAAGGCTCACTCCCCAAGTAAGAAAAACCAATCCTTCAACATATCCAGACCAGAACATCATAGTCGTCAATTTTTTTTTAAGATTTGAATTGTCAATTAGAATAGAAATAATAATATTTTGTCAATTTGAACATTTTTTTTAAGTATTAGGATTTTGGTTGTACTTGGGTAACATTTTTGTAACAATGGGCAGTTCGATTATTGTTCACACCACTATTATTTTGTTGACTTCACGTAACCATCAAGGTTAAGTTCAAGTAAATATTGTTAACTAAGCATTTTTAACAAAAACAATTACGAGCATTGTCAGGTCCGAATTTCATAACAGAAATATTTCAAAGTAAAATAATTGTAAAAATTAGTAACAAAGTCATCAAGTAATAATATAAAAGACTCAGAAAGTAATATTGAAAAGTTAGTGACTCTAGTTAATGACTTTGAGTATCCTATCAAGAGTAAATTTACATCTGTTGATCTTTTTATAACGTCGCGATTTTTAATGTGGCTTTAAATGCCAGTATAAAGAAGAAATGCCTAAAGGATTTAGTGTAGCCATTGTGCCACTTTTCAGGCGATAGTGCCAATCCTTCATTTCAGATAGCCTAATATTAAATTGTTCAAAAGAAACAATAGGTATCTGACAAATAAATAATTAATCAGGGTAGGAAAAACCCGAATGGAGATTCGTAAGGTTAGTGAAAACCGCGAGATCTTAAATATATTTGACGTAATTTTGATGACTTCTAAGAGACTCATGAATCCGCGGGAACGAGTCAATAAAATCTTTCAAATAACTTTTATTTCGTTATTTTCATTTTTAGGACCAAAATATGCTCATTGATTATATTAATAATATTAAATATTGCATGAGAATAAATTCCAACTAGTAATGTTGAGTATAGAAATAATTTTTAAAAAATATTACGTAAGAATGAAATTTTAAATTGTGATCGAATATTACATAAACTTTGAAGTTTGGTGTGAAAATAATTGAACTTGAAAATGCAAATTTCAATAATAATTAAATTTAATCAACTGCCCATACCATAATACAAGATGTTACAGAAATGAAGGGGATAAACTTAAATTAATGTCAATAATAGCAATGTAACTATCCCCATAGAAAAGAATTATAAATTAGAAAAAAAAAATAGGAAAATAGAAAAAGTCCATGTTTGAATTATTGATAGAAAATAATATAGATTATTTTTCTGAGATTATACGTGAAACAACCAAGCAGATCACCCCGAACATTATTCCAAGAAATGATAATCTAATAATTCCGCAAGAGATTAAGAAGCTAATTGCACAGAAACGAAGAGCAAGACGTACCTGGCAACATTCTCATCTACCAACGGATAAGACATCGCTTAATCATCTCAATAACACGCTGAGGAAAAAAATGAAAGAATGGAAGAATTGTACATTCAGGTCGTATATATTGCAGCTAAATAGGTACGATAATTCCATATGGAAACCAATCAGAAACAAAAGTAAACCCCTACAACAAAACCCTCCTCTGAAAATAACCAACCAAAACGGATTCATTTGGGCAAAAAGCAACGAAGAAAAAGCGGAGGCATTTGCTGATCATCTAAGTAGCATTTTTAGCGCTCGAAATATTTCCCAGAATAATTTAATTAATAATTTCGTAAATCAACCCATACATTCTACACCGTTAGGACATTTTTCACCAAATGATGTCTTATGTGAAATAAAAAGGATAAAAAATAGATCTTCGCCGGGTATGGATAAAATTACTCCAAAGATGTTAAAAGAATTGCCTACAAAAGGTATTTTGTATATAACAAATATTTTCAACGCCATACTTCAATACAATTATTGGCCCACAGCGTGGAAGACTGCAGAAATTATTATGATCGCTAAACCAAACAAAAACCATCACACTGCTAGTTCATACCGTCCTATCAGTCTTTTATCGATATTATCGAAAATTTTAGAGAGGCTTTTGTTGCAGAGATTATCAGAAGATCATCCGAATGATAGTTGGATTCCTCATCATCAGTTTGGCTTCAGAAAAAATCACTCTACAATTCAACAATGCAACAGAACGGTGTCTCGTATTCTTGAAGCCATGAATAGAAAGGAACACAGCGTAGCCGTATTCTTAGATGTCAGTCAGGCTTTTGATAAGGTTTGGCACTCAGGACTCCTATATAAAATCAAAACAACTTTTCCAAACTACTTCAATATCTTAAGCTCATATTTGCTTAATAGAAAATTTAGAATCAAAATTAAAGATGTGACTTCGAGCATCAGAAATATAGAATGCGGGGTACCACAGGGCAGTGTGCTAAGCCCTGTACTTTATCTTCTTTTCACAAACGATATGCCCACAGATGATCTTCTAACCATATGCACTTACGCCGATGACATAGCAATTATTTCATGCAATTCCGATATTAGAACAGCAACTTGTCAGTTACAAAATTATTTATCTAGTCTCGAAAAATGGTTTTTAGTTTGGAATATCAAAATCAATATCGAAAAATCTCAGCACATAATTGTTTCTCTAAAACATCACAACAGTCCACCTATCATCATGAATAATTCAATAATTCCACTATGCAATTCTGTTAAATATTTAGGCATGCACATTGATTCGAAATTGACATGGAGAACGCACATTGAATATAAAAAGAAACAAATCCAACTGAAAATAAAAGATTTTTACTGGCTTTTTGGGAAGAAATCTGAAATCTCTCTCGATAACAAGGTACTTTTGTATAAAACTATCATAGTGCCCATTTGGACTTATGGAATCGAACTATGGGGTTGCTCATGCAAATCTAACATAAACATCATTCAAAGGTGCCAGAATAAAATTCTGCGTATCCTTACTAATGCGCCTTGGTATATTTCGAATTTTTGCCTACATAAGGATTTGAAAATCTCAACAGTCAACGAAATGATCAAGATTAGAAGTTCATCTTTCAACAACAAATTAATCCAGCATACAAATCCTACAATTCAAGCGATTCAGAGACCAATAAGAAGATTGAGCAAAAAATGGCCTTCCGATCTACCAAACACCTAGCCCAATGTCTGCACGCGTCCTGACGTAGTACGCGGCATACATCATCACGTCATCGTTCATTTATGTTATTATTTTTGTATTACTGTTTTAATTTAATTTTTATTTTAACTTTTTTCATTTTATATTCAATGTATTGCATTTTTTGTTGTTATTGTATTTTTTTTTTTGCTCATATCAATTTTGTTAATAAGACATTATAGTCTTGATTAACAAAAATAAATTGTAATAAAAAAAAAAAAAAAAAAAAAAAAATTTTTTCAATTCAATTAGTTGGCGTTATATTGAACGTGCAATATTTCCTAAATTTTCTCTACAATTATATTAAAGTTTATTTTGAAAATTAATAAGCATTTGAGTAAATTTGTTTTCTATTATAGTAATTTCGTAAATTAATATTAATAACATTTTTTCCTAATTGAAATTTTTATAATTGTTTATACTAAATGTAATTTCGATTATTTGCGTTAATAATATAACAAGCTTTATCATATTTCTATTTTGAAATTTGAGTAAAGAAATATCACGTAACATTCGGATTCAAACTTTAACAAGGCACGCAATACAAATTTGCTTATGATGTATTAACCTCGTTAATTTTATGAATCTTGATGTATTTTACAAAACTTAATTTTATTATTATTTAAAAAAAAAAAAATGAAGTATTAATTGGCGTCATATTTTTATTCAATTGAAATTCCATTAATTGATATTTTAATTTTGCTTTTTGAATAATTTTATCGTAATTTATTTTGTTTCATTTGACATATTAATATTTTCATAGTTGTATTTTTATTTTTATTGATAATAATTATGAATAACTATGAATTTCGAGCGTTCAAAGTAGATAAAATAAAACCAATAAATTTCTTTGAAATTAATTTCTATCACCTTAATTATTTATTCACTTATAAAAAAAAGGTAATTTTGATGCATAGTATCAATAATTCACATGGAAATAAAATACAAAAAAAAAAAATAATAATAATAATTTGTATCAATTATTCTGCAATTGAAAGGCCACTCATTTTTTATTAATACTGACATTCTAAATATAATAATTTCAAATTAATATTTTTATATTTTTATAGTAAAAATAGAATGTTCAGAATAGAATTTGAAAATAAATGTTATAAAATTAAAGAGGGCCCAGGAATGTATTAATGTAAAAGTATGTGACACACAATTATTAGGTTACAAGACGAATTATCACTATCTTTCATTTCTATCTAGATGTAATGCATCAGAATGGCAACAATGTGCAAGCTATTTTTTTAAATTTTCGAAGATTGATACAGATTCTCATACAGGTTCAGTTAGAAATAATCGCGCGCGCATTTTAAACACCCTATTAAAAATATTGAACTGAATCTGATGCAGAGTATTTTGATCATTATTTGAAATTCGAATTAAATAAATAAATTATCACACAAAATTAAACAATTTACGATAATATTAAATTTCTAAAAAAAAAGGAGAGATCTTGCATCTTGTTAATATTCTTATGCAAATAGAAAAGTTGTTTTTATTATTTTACTATCATAGTAGAAACTTCAATATATATCAAAACCAATTAATGATAGTGATAATGGATCAAATAATTAATTTTATCACATAAATTTTTAGAAGTTTTATTGATGTGTAAACAATTTAAATCAAATAGGTCACAACTTCGCTTTTGTCTACTAATCATTTTAAAGCAGTCACACAAATTATGCAACTTGAGCGAATTCATATAGTATTAGGTTGCATACTGTATCAAATAAGAATATCTTAATAATGTAACTAATTATTGTTTATAATATTTTGCTGTATTATCAAAATCCTACTTTTGAAATTAAACAAACTGCTGAAGCTAAATCAAAATAATTTTAATGAACTATTAAAAATCACAATATGCAGCAAAATGTTACAAAAATATTAGATTTTTTTTTTTTTTAAAAAAAAAGGTTGATGTTAATTTTTTTTATTTATATTATCATCAGAATTGTTATCTAATTACTATATTTCAGACATATTACAAAATTTTATACTTTTACTTTATTATATTTTGCAAATAGTTTTCTCTCTTTTGCTATAATTAATTGTACCATAGATTATTATTTTTCATTTATCGAGGACGATAAATTGTTTTAGAGGGGAGGAACCCCAATAAATTGTAATTTCTTTTTTCTTTTTAATTGTTAGAGGACTAACAATATTCTTTAGGGGTGGCGTGTTCTGTAATAACATGATCATACGTGCTTTTAATAAAAATATGAATTCATTGTTCAATGTTGATCAAAGTCCAAGATCTTCGTATGAATGCGGAAGCGCGCCATCCCGAATTTCTCACGTCCAATACAATATATAATGAGTCAAAATTATTTGTATAAACTAGTGATGTCTTAGTCAAGAATCTAGACGAGTGATGCCTTAGGCAAGGGTTTAGCCAGTGAGTCTTAATGTTTAGTCTAGAGCAGTCTTAGATAATCTAAGTGGAGATTATGTCTGTGAATTAAAGAAATAAATACAGTGTAAAACATTACAAGTGGATTTTTATATTGGAAACCAGAAATTTGTCTCTTACAGCGAATACCTTATTGAAAGGACCCATTAATCTGAAGAGAACTCTCATCAAACCAGTCGATCAAACATTATTCCTACTGCTCGACCCAAGGCATCAGGAAAGGTTGGACATTATTACCATATCGTATAAAGAAGCTACTACAGTAACCAATATCCAGGACTGTGGATCTTTCAACAAACGGACCTCCAACCCATACCCAAACCATACTACCAACACCTTATATCATTTCAATATATTGAACACCCTTTTGTTGTAAGTTCTGCATATTTATCTTTAAAATAAATTTAACATAAAAAGAAACTTGAAGATAAAACATATTGTTTCTTATCCATATCCTTATTCTACATTCTAATTCCTTATTCTATATTCTAGTCTTTTAATACGAATATCAATTGAATCTCGAAAAAATTCTTTCCGTATCGTATGCAAACCGATCCGATAAAAGAATTTTGTCACGCTTTCAAAGTTAGTCTATTCAAAGCGTAAACTAGCTGTAAGTGGAATTCTGTCTTAAGGCAATTAAGGCATCGTGCCTTAAGGCAAATTGCTGGAACTTCCCGTACCAAAAATTATTATTTTTTTAAAAACGATTAACATTTTTGAAAAAAATTTACTTTGAAAAAATAAAATTTTTGAGAAACTATAAATTGGACAAAAAATTACTTTTTTTTGAAAAAAACAAATTTTTAAGAAAAAAAAAATTTTTTTAATTTTTTTTTTTTTTTAAAATTTTTTTTTCTTTATTTTGACATATTGTGGAAGATCTGAACT
Organism: Ctenocephalides felis; assembly: GCF_003426905.1. Classification (NCBI taxonomy): domain Eukaryota; kingdom Metazoa; phylum Arthropoda; class Insecta; order Siphonaptera; family Pulicidae; genus Ctenocephalides; species Ctenocephalides felis. The sequence goes on from NW_020538670.1 coordinate 28,678, forward strand.
TTTTTTTCAAAGCAATCGTACTGCTTTAACTGCATAGGGACAAAATATAAAGCGCGTAAGCGACGCGTCGCTGTCTAACGCATAAGCATTGGTACGGAACCCATAGGAATGTTAACAAAATGTATACTTATAGTTAAAATCTCTATAAAATATCTGATAATTTGATGTGCATATGTCTAATGATCATTTTTACACCGCCAAATGGCTCATTTTTTTTACTTTTTCCTCTATATCTCCAAAACCGCTGGACCTACATTTATGAAAATTTTATCGATTCCTCATCTTGTCAATGCAAATAAAATGTTTTTTGAATTATTCAAATCGGACGCTCCGTTCTCTTAAAAACAGAGGTACCGTTTTTGGCACTTTTTGCCCCGTATCTTCGGAACGGCTAGACCTGCCTTCGCCAAAAACTAATCAGCACGTCTCCTTATCAATACGAATCGATTTTTTTTTGAATTATTGCAATCGGTTGTTCTGTGTTCCCGAAATCGTCGACGAAAATTTGTATCCGCACATACATACACACACGTACATACATACACACACACACACACACATACATCCATTTTTTCTAAGGTATGCCAAAATGTTCAGAAACCTTTGAAATGTAAAGATATATAAAAATTTTCATTTTCGATTTTTTTGCGATTACTATAACTTGCCCTACGGGAAGTTAAAATACTATGCTCGCCGATAAGCAGCAGTCCATAGATAAACAAGTATAATAGATCGCTATGTTTGGCGATTTGACGTTACCTCGATTGAAATACAAATTTTTAAAAATAGATGGCAGCACATGTACAATATTTAAATTAACCCCTGATATCACTTCTAAATTTGTACATCGTATACAGCCCAAAATACCTGAATAATTTTTAATATTGGAAATAAGAACAAATCATACGAAATACAAAATAAATTTTCAAATATATTGCATATGTTTAAAGAACAATTAAAATTATGTTTGTATTAACAATTATAATTACAGTTATAAAATGTTTAAAAATATAATAATTATTATACATAATTATAAGTATTATATTTCCATAATTATGAATAAATTATATCTCAAAAAGTAAAGATCTAAGTGGAGAAAACCACAGAAGTATTTAACTAAACTAAGCAGGAATAACTGACTCATTAATTACTTAATGACTAATGTTAATGTTTCATCATGAAAACATTATCATTGAATTTGCCATCTAAGATCAACAAAGTGTTTACAATGAACAGAATAATGTTTTATGCACATACAATTGTTTATGAATTGAAAGATAAAAGCAATATTTTTGATTCCCAAGGTCGGTAACAGATATATCTTGAATTTAAACATTATATTAGGATGTTGCTCAAGTTTTATTTGAAGAATATTATAATAATAATACTAATCTTCAATCAAAATACATTAAAATATTATGTATGGTATAGACTCGCTTTATAAGTGTTTACATTTACTAATGTAATAGATAATCTTAGTAAATATAACAATGAACTCACATTCATGAACATTTAAACCAATACTAAATAACTGTTTTGCAACATCAACAATATGAGATTCGATCCAATCATATAACAATTCCGAAGATAATGGTATTTCATCAAACATCAAAACACAGTATCTGCTACTAATACTTTTTAAGAGAAATAGCTCAACCTAATGTTTTAAATAGACACTCATTACCACCGCTATACTATTGTATCTCTGAATGCAACTTTCTCAATGTTTGAGGACATGGCAAAATAAATATTTGTCACCAAAAATAGTAGGCCTTTGGAGACTATTTGTACAGATTTAAAGCAAGAAATATGTCCTCGGCTGTGAATTTTCTTCCTTTTAAATTTGAACACTTCTTAGAACATTTAATACTCTGTTACAATTTGTTCCTTAAATTATTGCATTGTTTATGAATTCTTCTTATCCTATCTCCTTGAATAAAGTTTGGAATGCGTCATGCATTCCTTGGGCGTCAAAAGTACTCCTGCGCCTTGTTCGTGCATTTTGCAGCAATTTGCAGGTACCCCCAAGACACCTATTCAATATAATAACATGTTGAAATATCTTGATTATATGTAATAATTGCTGCAATTATCATAAAAAAATACCTTTGCGGGAACTGGTATTGGAAAAGCTGGATATATTAATAAGCACTTGACATTTTTTTGGGTACTATAAAAACACTTTGTCATATTAAATTTCAGTTAAACATAATTAAATTATTAGAAACAATACGGGTTCACAAACTTAGGTTATGCTTAAGTTATTCGCACAGCGATTAAATACTTGACAGCTACTTACACGAACCACGAACAATTTGTAGTTGAAATGAGTACACATGAGCTATCTGTTTTTAAAAATTGGCACTACTCAAGACCAAAACAGTGCAACACGCATTTGTTCGAAGATAACTCCCCATGCAGCAGTCCTTCCCTAGACAAATAAGCATAAATAGATCGCTATCTCGGGCGATTTAACGTTACACTCATTTTAATTTACGAATTGATCACAACATGGCAGCACATGTACATACAGTATGTAAATTAACCCCTGGTATTACTTCTACATCTGTACATATAATCAATACAGCCAAAAAATCTGAAAAAAATTTAATATTTGAAATAAGAACAGAACATACGAAATACAAAATATATTTTCAAATATATCACAGACATATTTTTGAAGATTTATAAACTAAACAGAAATAACTGACTACTATTAATTAAAGTATATTACAGATATAGTTTTAAAGTACTACAAATTAAAGAGAAATAACTTATTAATATTAATTACTTAATGACTATTAATAATATATTAAAAACTTAAAAACCAAGAAGTGAAAAGCGCAGGAGTGTTGACGATGGAATGACAAAGTTTAAAGGAATGACAAGTAATGCAAAAATTTAAAAGAATGAAAAGAACAGCAAATTTTTAAAAAAGAACGAATACTTACCAGACAAAATTATCCTAAAAACGAAATATATATATATATATATATATATATATATATTGAATGGTAGAGTCTTGGATTTGTGTATATTTTGTAGAGTTTCGAACAAGAATCCAAAAATAATACAAAATAAAAAACAAGAAAAGTTTTTAAAAAAACAATTTCTTTATTTAATTATTTGTTTATTGTCGACGTTTCGGAACTAGGTACGTTCCATCTTCAGGACATCTGTCAAGAAACATGATCTTGATGAGATTTTAGCAAACAATATGTTTAGGAAAAGAAAATAGATTTTTCTTAAATAATGAATTAAATTGTAAAAAATATAATAATGTACAGAAATATGATAATATGTTCAAAATAAAAATGATAAAAATAAATGAGTGGATTATCAGAACAGGATATTAAACATAATAGAAAATTTTTTTTTTTGAAAGTTATGGAAATTTTTTAAGAAAAGGTTAATGACAAAGTTGAATTAATTACCTGTATGTTTGAATATTTGTTAGCACTTTTTCACTAAACAAGCTTTTTTAACAAAAATGATTTTGTGAGTTAGTTTTCCGCCGAATAATTAGATTTTGTAAATCAAAATTACTAAAAAATTTGTCTTTTTTGAAATTATTATTTGAAAACACAAATAATATTGTTCTCTGGATGTTGTTCGATTGGCTTTCGAAAATTAACTAAATGAAACTGGTGTGCCCTTTGTAACACGTGTAAACACTTGAACGAGAGATGTGAGATTGTATGTGTGTGTTTTTATATGTCAGGGTGTGAATACTTAAATTGTTGATCTTAAAAGGAAGTCGATATTAATTGTTTGTCAAAAAGTGTAACAAATTTAAATATGAATCATGTAATAGGTTGTGATCTGATCTAATGTTGACACTGTTAGAAACATTTATGAGGATGAGACAACTCTCCGCGAATAACCTTCTAAAGATGCAACTTTCGTGATATAAAATCTTTGGAGTGAAATTAAATGAATGGGCGTTTTCTATAGAGTGTTGTACTAGGGTACTTTTGAAATTTTTTTGTTTATGGTGGACCACACTTAGTTCATGTTGTCTCATTCTCTTGTGTACATATTGGGAGGTTTGTCCAATATATTGAAAAGCACAGTCATTACAAGAAACAGAATATACTACATTAGTATTGAGATTGGATGGGGTGGGGGATTTAATGTTCGTAAAGAATTGGTTGAAGGAGTGTAAGGATGAGCCTGATACTAAAATGTTTTCTTCTAACAAAATTTTGGCAAAATAATAATATAAATCTTCAACGTATGGTATGCTGCAGTAAATAAGATTGGTGTTTTTGATGTTAGTACTGGTATTGGGAGAATTAATTTGTGTTTTTAAGAAAGTTCGTCTTTTTTGAATAACTGAATGAATGAGATTTTTTGGGTAACCATTTTCAATTAGAGTTATTTTTACTAGGGATAAATTTTGTGGATGGAAAGTTTGGTGAGACAACAAAATAGCATGGTCTGTAAGGGAAATAATAGTGTTTATCTTATCGTTTCTGGGACAGTATGAGGAATAGTGTAAGTATCTACCCGACCATGTAGTTTTTCTATACCAATTTGAAAAAGTGCTAACAAATATTCAAACATACAGGTAATTAATTCAACTTTGTCATTAACCTTTTCTTAAAAAATTTCCATAACTTTCAAAAAAAAAATTTTCTATTATGTTTAATATCCTGTTCTGATAATCCACTCATTTATTTTTATCATTTTTATTTTGAACATATTATCATATTTCTGTACATTATTATATTTTTTACAATTTAATTCATTATTTAAGAAAAATCTATTTTCTTTTCCTAAACATATTGTTTGCTAAAATCTCATCAAGATCATGTTTCTTGACAGATGTCCTGAAGATGGAACGTACCTAGTTCCGAAACGTCGACAATAAACAAATAATTAAATAAAGAAATTGTTTTTTTAAAAACTTTTCTTGTTTTTTATTTTGTATTATTTTTGGATTCTTGTTCGAAACTCTACAAAATATATATATATATATATATATATATATACTAGCTGACCCGACAGACGTTGTCCTGTACACATATGTCTATATTAAAAAAGTATTTAACTTTTCAATATCATTCAACTTTTTTTTAAAAATTATCTATAAATAAATTCAATTAATACAATAGTTATATTTATTTTCAAATGAACAATTTAACGATATTATATTCAGGAATGCAATTCCAATAATTAATGTTATTATAATTAATATTCATTATATAATTAATCTTAATATAGTATATAATTCTTTTTTTATTTTAAACTTTTAATGTAGTAGAGTTTATTGTAATGCCAAAGGATATACAATATTCTTGGTGAGATTATTTGGTGTATAAATATATAAATTATTTGGGTTTCTTACTCTTGAGCAAGCAACATATAGTTGTCCGTGATTAAAGCACGGATTTTCTAAATTTATACCACAAAAGTTCATTGTCTGCCCTTGTGACTTGTTTATGGTCATAGCATATGCCAATCTTATAGGAAACTGCAGTCTTTTAAAAGGTATTACTGAATCCGAAGGAATTAGTGGTATTCTAGGCAGAAGAACAACATCATCTTTGAATTTTCCACCCAGAATAATTGCCTCTATAATGTTTCCCATAATTTTTGTTATTGCTAATCTTGTGCCATTGCATAATTTTGGGGCATTTAAATTTCTTAATAATATAATTGGAGAACCAACTTTCAATAGTAATTTGTGCGGCGGCATTCCTGGTAAATCAAGAGAATTTAAAAATTCGACTGGATAATTGACGATTTCATCAGGATCAATAACAGTATCAACTGATTTAAATGTGAATTCATATCCTGGCAGTATCTGTTGTATTTTTAAATTCATTTCGTCTACATCCAAATTCGTTGCTGCTAAAATTGCTCGTTTTGTAGCCACTTATGATCTTTATGATTATCCTTTAAATTTGGAAAAATATTTTCTATAAGTTTGGCTTTGCTATCAACCATATTACAAAAATTATCAGGGAATTGAATGTACTCTGTATTTTCATAAAAATCAATTCTGCCATTACCAATATCCAATAATTGTTGTGCAAATTTTGACCCCAGTGCATCATTTAGACATTGAACACGAATGTTAACCCTGAGATATAATTTCTTCACGTGGCGCCACAGATAAGACTTTTTTAAGCAGGCATTTATTTCATCAGCACGCGTCGCTCGTGGAATAATGGGCAATGTCTGTCTGAAATCGCCAGACAGTAGCAATAGGCAGCCACCAAAAAGACAATTATTATTTTTGATATCTTTCAGTGACCTATCAAGAGCTTCAAGCGAATGTTTGTGCGCCATAGTACATTCATCCCAGATGATTATTTTACATTTTCGCAAAACTTTCGCCATTCCTGATTTCTTCTTTATGTTGCACATTGCTTCTGGATTAACATGAACATTTAAAGGTAACTTGAATGCCGAATGCGCAGTTCGTCCTCCTTCAAGTAATGTCGCTGCAATTCCTGATGAAGCTATTGCCAACGCAATATTATTTTGTGACCGCACACGCGCAAGAATCAGTGAAATAATAAATGTTTTGCCAGTGCCTCCGGGTGCGTCCAAAAAAAAGAATCCGCCCTGCTGTGCCTCAATTGACGTATTGATTTGATCATATACACTTTGTTGCTCGGCAGTAAGCAATATTTCATTATTAGCAACAAAAGTAGCTAAAGCAGTTTTATCAAACTGGTGTTCACGTTGAACATCGCTGTTCATGATATCTACTGCTGCTCGGCTCGGTGCTGATATGCCAAATTGAATTAACGACATGTTCGTAATTTGGATACAAATATCTTCAATCATTATTAAGGCTTCGTTATATATTTGTTCAGAAAATTCATGATTATTATCTTGATTATTAATTTTATACCGATGCAAAATATCCTCACTCATTGGGTCTTTATGTGTATTCCATAGTGCAGATGCATCTGATGGAAAACATGTTGTTAATATTATTGCAAATAATTGTCGAATTTGATGTGCAGATGAAATCAGTGCTGCATCTGCAAGAGTCATGTCCCATTGATTATCATTCTCCAATAAGTGCAACTCACGGCACGCATCATAAAAAGTTTCATATAAAATTCCATTGACTGTCCTCAAATTTTGGAATGATCTTGGTCCTATAACATTAATCAACAACAAACGTAAATAAAAGCATTCTCGTTGCTTAGGATGAACAGTATACAATCTACCCAAATTGTTTGTCATATATATGCCTTCGAATCCTAAAACAGGAATACCTCGTTTTCTAGGTACCCAATCTTTTAATTTTTTATCCCATGTAAAATATTTAGGTATATCTGTATATAATAATGTTCTAGCAAATCTTCCAGCAATATCTGATCTATTACAAAGTTTAAAAAATGCAGTTAGAGTGGTCTTCGGAGCAGTCAAAGCTTGTTGTAATATATTGTTTTCTGTGAAGTATACCCGCTGACCGTTCTCCAAATGCACAGCCAAATGTACCACAGATGGATTCCTTTCGTGTATGGGAAAACCAAAAATACGCCAAATAGCTTCATTGCTACTGACGTATCTACCCATTTGATATCGGGTTATTTCATCATTCTCATTAATACTTTTAATTGCAAATATCGCTTTGTCGCTCCCTTTATGAACATATTTGCATATGTATTTTATTGACTTCACCGAGCTGCATAGTTCGACATTTATATGTGCTTTATAGGTTTTGCATAGCAAAGGCGAATAAGGAACTACCCATCGATTATCAACATCTATTACCCCGCCATTCGACAGTCGCAATTCAAAACATTGTCCACCATTGTCAACGTCACGTCGCCGATAAGCGGGGTAACCATCAATGTCGGTGATAGTATCGTTTTGAAATGATTTTGGAAAATGTTTTGTACATTTTCCATTCACCATGCATGGTGACATAATGGTGAGAGTACCGCATGGACCATGTATCATGTTAGTAGTTATAATATCGAACAATTCCTCATCAACATTTTTATCAGGAATTTCTGCTGAGATAATATTGTCAATCTCTACAGAACGTACCTTATCAATTAACCACAACAAAATATGTGCATGGGGTAAACCTCTTTTCTGCCATTCTACTGAGTATAACCAACAGCGTGTTTCACCAAAAACAGAATGATGCGTTATCAAATTCATCAATGATTTCAACTTCTGTTTAAAAACTCGTGCAGTTATATCATGCCTATCCATCGTTGTTTGTCCCGGCATCAGCAATTTTTTTATTTCATCCCATTTGGGGTTGCACGTAAAGGTAATGAACAGATCAGGTCTGCCATATGCACGAACATAAGCCATAGCATCTTGAATGTACTCCTGCATATGTCGCGGACTTCCAATATAAGAAGATGGAAGAATATATGCAGTACCAATATGACTAATATCATTCATTGCATCTACATTACCAAGTACTGCATCACGCAAATGTATGTATTCCTCAGCGCGGAGTTTGGCTTGATTAAACTTTATGAATCTCAATCTCTCACTCTCAATTTTCACATACATGTCGACCACGAACTGATGGAATAGCTGTCTGCATTTAAGGATGTTATTTTCTTCATTAGCTCGAATCATTAATCGGTAGCAGTAAAAGTCCATGGCACTTACTTTTTTGGCAAGTTCTGCACCTGGAATAAAATATAATAAAATTATTTTAATTATTATTATTTGAATTTTTTTTATAAAAATAAGATTTTTACCTGTATTTGGATCCCTTTGTTTAATATTCAAATGGTACCCATCTTCACCTTTCCAAAATATCAATGGATACTGCAAAGCATCATAAGAACGATGACTGTCCTGTATTATCTGCATGGTATTATCTCTCCGTTGTATACGTATATCACGCCCCTCACATAGATCACCAGCTATTACGACCGCGACTTCATTGACTGTTGGAACATTATATGCGCCAGCATGTTCTCCAACCGGCACTTTGTCTGCTCTAATAATAATAGCGTAATCATCGTTTTCTAGTCTACTTGAAAGAGTCTTAAACAAATGCAACAACTGGTTATGGTTTTTAAAAAATATTTCCAAAGAGTTTACAATATCTCTTTCCTTCATAAGCTGTATGTGATTAAATTCGCATCGCATGTTTGTTTGTCGTTCATCATCGCCCATAAAATAAATCTGTAAGAATTTCGGATTCACATCAGGCATGGGAAACAATGAACCGATTTGGTGGTAAACTTGACCTTGTATCTTAAATGTTGATTCGAAATTTCGACCATCTTCATTTTCAAATACTTTCGTAGCACCAAAAGACGTCATCTGAAAACATGAATTGAATTTGCGAATTTTTTTCAGTAATATTTTTGATTGAGACGTTGTTCCATCTAGTAGAGTTTTTAAAGGTTCCGGTGGTGTTGTTAATTTTGTCAATATAATTTTCCCTGATGCGCAACATAAACCTGCTGATTCTCCTTTGAATTTTAGAGCATGGCAATGTTTACATACTTTGTCCATATTACCAATGGTAATTAAAGAGTGTGATGAATAATCAATTTCAGGATCATAATTAAACGCCAGGCGCAAAAGTGATGCACGTACCAGTGCTCTGTGATTATTAACTCGTCGTTGATTATTTTCTCTAATGGCGGCGGTCGCACTTCCTTGCACCTCTCGATTTCTTAATGCCATATCTGTCAGTCGTTGAGTACGTCTCTCTAAACTTTCATTGGCACGTGTATTTGCTACTTGCTCTCTCAAATTCATATTGTCCATCATATGTTGTTCATGGGTCCTATTCAATCTTCGTTCATAGATCGCTCGAGCTTGCCGAGTACGTCTTCCAAAATTACTTGCCCCTCTGCGAATTCGTGGCATCGTGGCACGATAAAAGAAAATCCTAAATATTATAACCCGCTGGATAATGTGAATCACTTAATCTCACTCTCAAATTGTACTAAAACTATAACTGAAGAATACCAATATCTTCCACTAATACTGTATTATAACTGATTCTTATTAAGCCACTTTCTTAAACTATTATTTTCACATTACACACCAAAAACAAATTATATTTATCGCCAATTAATCAAGATAGCATAGACTCTCCTGGACTCTACTTTTCCGTACTTAGCCACATCCTATCAAGTTAACAGGGATAAGACACTCTTAGCGGGCGCAGAGACATCTATCGAACTAACTCGCTTTGATAATTTTATAATATTTAGTTTTAAAAAAAATCTAGTTGTACATGGCTATATATTTTTTTCTTAGAAATATTAACACAAAATAGAGCACAATATGGACATGATTTTTACCAAAGAACGCTGAACGCGTTGACATCAACATTCATTATAATACATTTAATTCATTATATTTCATATTCATTATATTTATCTTATTCTTTTTTTTCAGATTTATAGGTTAATGTTTGTATAAATATCGTGATATGTAAGTGTTATCAACATTTAAATTCGAATTATAAGTAAATTGATATTTCTTCAACTGTCATATCTCTAAATGAATATATCCATAGATAAAAGAGTATATGAATATATCATAGGCTTCCTCTCAATTCTCAAACTGATTGTGATTTTCTTTACCTATGCTCGACTGCATAGTCCAGTTAATAAGATTCGTATGGTTAGTTTAAGTTGTTGATCTTGAGTCAAAGCAGTCAATATTTAATGACTAACTTTCTATAATATTCAATTAAACATTGAGTATAATAAATAAAACATAATGAGTGGCAAAGAATTGTTTCATGATTTTTTTTAAGAACGATTACCATCAGTTACATTTGTTACAGTTTGTTAAAGTTGAAAAAAAAGAATGTCTTGGTATGTAAAATACCATCATTTATTAATAACAAAGTTTTAATAATAAGTACTTAATTCGTCAAGCACAATTTTATTTATAATCAATTTATGTAAAACTATAATGTGATTTTGACAGAAAAAATGGAGCCATTGTATGAATAGATACAATTTCTGGAAGACTTTAGAATTGGCAGAACATCTCTAGCTAAGTGCAAGATATCACAAACATACGAACACGGTGAATATTAAAATAGAAATAAATATGACGCAACAGTTTAGTAAAATATGAGCCTATCTGCATCAGGAAAATAAATGAATTTTATTGCTTAACCAAAACAAATCACCATTAATTGTCAAAACAAATCACCATTAATTATAATTTTAGGTACTAATATTTTCATAGGTTTGTGGGACATCAAACTGACAGCTATAGAGATTTTAGTGATCGCTTTGATATAAGTTATAGTACTCTGCATGTAATAGTGCCAAGAATTTTTTCTGTGAAATATGTCTCTAAAATTCATAAAATGGCCAGACAATAATGAGAAATTAGGCATTGCCAAAATGACTTTACAAATATGATTGGTTTACCCGATGGCTGCTACATTCGAATAGTTAAATCAGCAAGATATTAAAAATCATATATGAATCAAAGAGGATATTATTCTATTAAAATGCAGTAATGTTCTATATCTAGTTCTATATGTGTTTTTATATTTTCATGTATTTTATAAATCTTGTTTAGTATCAGATTCAAGCAGTTCGTCATGATAAAAAAATTATCAATGTATGTATTGGATTTCCTGCTTCTGTACATGTTGCCAGATGTGGCATTTTACCCAACTATGGGAAACTGTCTACTCGCTAAGAACAACTTAATGATATCATAAAAAATATTCAATTTGGGTATATTTACACAAATCCATAAAAATTGTAATGGAAAACATTAAAATTGAGCATACATTTGATATACCATAACAAAAAATTCAGGCAGCTGCATTATCTAGAAGAAAGAGATGATAATCTGATTTGTCACTTTATAATAACATGCTGCATAGTTGTATAATTTGGGACTCGATGATACATTTCAGTATGTCTAAACAGAAAAGGATATTATTGAGACGTCGAATATGGTTGATTTTATTCCTTATTTAATAAATGTTTGAGCGTAGTGGGCTGAGATTGCTTATATACATTCATTGTGTGAGAGGATAAAAAGTGAGTGAATTGTTAAGCATACAGTAATTGAATAGCATTGTCATACCAATCATTTGTAATAGTGCTTGAAGAAAAAGAGACTCGATGACACATTTCAGTATGTATAAACAGAAAAAGATATTATTGAGACGTCGAATATGGTTGATTTTATTCCTTATTTAATAAATGTTTGAGCGTAGTGGGCTGAGATTGCTTATATACATTCATTGTGTGAGACGATAAAAAGTGAGTGAATTGTTAAGCATACAGTAATTGAATAGCATTGTCATACCAATCATTTGAAATAGTGCTTCGAGACATTAAATAGGAGTCTATGCAGAAAAGACATGGTTTGTAGGAGGTATTATCAGATTGAGTTCTACACATTGGAAAGAAAGACACCAGGTTTGAAACAAAATGATGCTTTTGTATCAAGACCTTTTGATTATGTTTAAATTGATTATTGTTGACATGTATGCTTGTGCGATTGTACTAAATTTAATTAAATAGTAAAATATGTTTTGTCATAATAATATTATGTATTGAAAAGAATACAATATTACTGTATTAAAAAATCAAATATGTATGTATGTTCCACAATATTGTATTTTTTACTATATTAGATACTATACAGTTTATTATGCAAGCTTTTGGGTACTAATTAATTGCTTCCAATATGTTAAATGATTGATATTATGTTTGTTGTCACATATATAGTCAAATTTAGCTGCATATTAGAAACATTAATGTATTTCTGTTGCAAAACTTGCTATCTGTTTTTGATATATCTCTACATTTGGTTAACGTGTAAATTTTTTTACATATAGACATACTTTAGTTGAATTTCCGTAATAATATCCTTTGCAATTTTTGATCTGCTTTTAATTAAACATAAATCATAACCTTCAAAGAAAATTTTTAAATACATTTGTATTTCAACATCTGTTAAACTGAAATATATAATTGTATCTCGAAAAAAGATACTTTATTTAATTTCTGTCACATCTCAGCTGCTTTTCGGCAATAATATTCATAATTTTTATTCATAATCATGAATTTAAATACATGTTCTAATATAATGTCATGAGTGAAGCGAAATTTTTGACAGATGACAATTGCAATGCCCAAAATATTTTAAAGGTCAAACAATGATAAGCGGTTTTTTGTAATTTTTTCCATTTATTTCTACAATCTAACTAACAATCTATGAATCAAAACATTCTAAAAAATTTCCCGAACAAACTTCAGGAAGATTCATGAAAATCCGAATTATAGTTTAGGAGGAAATATGAAACTTACATTGTTACAGAAGAATTTTATATATAAGATATATATATATATATATTGATATCCAAATTGACATAAAACTAAATTTCTAGGATTAAAATTTGTTTACGAGACATTCTTCTTTATTATCTCTCCATTTAATAGTTATTTTGCTATCTAATCAATCATTAATAAACTTACATTTGACAAAGTCTGAATAGTTTCTGTATAAGTGTTTTTTTAAACGTAAGTAACCAAAACCTTGAACTACTTTTAATTTATACCAATTGTAGCTCAAACCTATCTTTCGTTTTAATCCAGTTTTTATTGCAAGGAGGTTTAGTTAAAACTATAACTAAACCCTTGCTTTATATAAACTGCCTGGTCTTTGAGTCTACTCTCTTAATTGAGACAATATCAAAATTCTTGCCCTTACGTTTTACGTTTCCGGAATATTTGAAAACTTCTCAGAACATTGTATACTCTGTTGGAATTTATCCTTTAAATTATTGCACTGTTTGTTAATCCTTCTCAATCCTGAAACAAAATTTGATCATACATCATATCATACATCTTCTGGGTGTTAAGGCACTCCTATGCCTTATCACTGCATTTTGCGGCAATTTGCAGCTACCACCAAGGACTTCTATTGAATATATTATTATATCATATTATTATATCATATATATATATTATATATATATATATATATATATATATATATATATATATATATAACATTTTAATAGTATTTTCATGATACATATTCATTATATGCATAATACATCATTATATACATACCTGATAATTAGATGCCGGAAAGACATGCATTTTTTTATTATATTTGGAGTTATAACAATTTGGCACATTACACTTTACCAATTAAACCTAATAATAAATGAAAAAAGTATTCATCAAAATATAATTATATATAAACAAACACATGAAAAACACATCTCAACAGGGCCTTTTTACTTAGAACAAACTTCTCGTTCAGAAGGAATACTTAGGGGTCCATTTGTAGTCGCAGATTTGGCGCTAGTGAGCCGATGAAAAAGTATTTTCAAATGTTTTATGTTGGTTACTAAGAACCGTCAGTGTTACTTTTGTGTAAGTTTACAAAATGGCGATTCTTGTTCGTTTGTGTTTGTATATTTGTTAATAAAGACTTCATCAGGAATTGCTCTCAAATGCATAGCCCTTTGACAAAATGAATAGAACAGCTTCAAACTCATATGGAGGTCATAATTGCTACATTACTACGTAGTGCATTGACATATTAGTCTAATCATAATACAGTTTAAGGAAAGAGGTCAGTCCTAGCAAATTGTGTAAGAAATCAAGTATGCGCTTCTACAAGAAAGACATAATACACAAATAAAAAGCTGTTCCAGCTGTTGAAAATTGGATTGCCACTTCACACGGATCTGAATATATTTGGGAGAAAATGAATTGCTTAAGAATGACAAATTTTGCACGGGATGATTATTAGTTAATGAGAGTTAATAATGACAGACGATGAAATGAACTAACACTATATGCATTATTCACTAAATTTCGAAGTAGAAGTTATTCCAGTAGATTAGATGTGATATCTATTATATATAAACCCGTGTATTGCAGTGTATTTGTTGATTTATATTTCGATTTGATTGTATATTTATTATAATATAATATTATTTAGTATATTTTTGTTATTATTGTATTATTACAAAACGTAATAGGATTGTAATACCAAATTTAGTTTCAAATACCCGTGCACTAAAAATCATTAATTTTCATTTTAAATTTTGCGCCATTAATTTGAATTCCAAAAGCAGCGCCATCACGTCGAGCGGAGGACCCTTTAAGTATTCCTTCTGAACGTAAAAACCGGTCGAGAGAAGCGTCTATCTGAACACGGGGTATTCTGATAGTGTCTAGCATAGATAAACAAGTATAATAGATCGCTATGTCTGGCGGTTTGACGTTACCTCGATTAAAATACAAATTTTTAAAAATAGATGGCAGCACATGTATAATATTTAAATTAACCCCTGAAACATAGTAAAATCCCGAGAATAGCAAAATGGCGTTGGCGTCGGTAGAGTGATTTCATCATTTGCGTGGTTCACTTGTTCTGTTTCGTTTTGGTTTAAATTGTGCTATTTAAATTTAATTATTATATTTCAATTTGTGTAAAAATGCCTAGAACAAAAATGTTTGCGTTAGTGTTGTGGTTGGAATCAAATCCACGTTGTACGGATATATTTCCTTTGAGGAGTATTTGCCCTACAGATAGATATGTGAATGCAATCACAAAATTAAAGTGGAAAAAAGGCAATAATATTAAGGCAGGCAGGGCGAAGCAAAGGTTTTGGCTATTAACGGTATGTATATCTCAATGATTATTTCATAAAATGTATTAAATTTATTTTTAATAAAAAATATTGAATTTTAGATGATATGAAATTCTTGAATAATACGATTGTTAGAGTGGACGGCGACTTAGATGTTCCTGCTAACAAAATATTTATGGAAAATATTGTTCAGGAAAATTTACAAGAAAATCGAAAGGTAGAGCATATAATTGCTCTATCGAACCAAAAAGTCATGGATGCCAGGCTAAGGGTTAAGCCAACTATTTTTGATGTACTTAGTAGCCTCACTAATGTCGACCAGGAGTATGTGATACTTGAAGATACACCCATTGATTATGTTGACGACCAAAGCAACGTGCTTCTTATTAATGGAGCTCCTGAGTCTACACTTAATGAGATTCAGGAAATAATTAGTATCGATGACAGTGATTCTGAAGAGAGTTGTAGTTCTGCTAAATCAGCAGAACTCAAATGCTCAGAGGACCATGTTAAAGCAGTCCCTCTGACAATTTCTTTTAAAGGTACAGTATAATATTTTAAAAACAATGTTTTTTATATTGAATAACTACATATTCTTATTGAATTAGTTACCCCGGAAATAATAGAGAGTGCACGTGTGTGGCTAGCTGCATTGGAGGTTGCATATAAAACACAGAATGAGGTGGAGAAGATCGAGAATATGCAATCAAATGCAATGATAGAATCCAATTATAATTTCAAGGTAGTTTTAAACTCCTCTTCATAAACCATGTAATTTTTATGCAGAGTGAACTGTAAGTCTTTTTACTTTTTTCTTTATTTAAAAGGTACACAAACTACATATGTGATCCATTCAAAAGCAAATTGACTTTTAGTTCACACTGTAAATAAAGATAATGTAATTAAGGATATAAGTTATGTTTCAATCAACAATCTTTTTTCTACTTATATAGATTCCAGCATGCTTCTACACTCCTGGAGAAAACATGGTAAATTAATGAATAAAATGCTTGCTCTTATAAGATATTTTCAATGCTAGGACTAAATATGTTTAATTATATAGGAAGAAATATTTCCAGGATGTTGATTCTTTCTTCCAAAAAATAAAATTATATATATTGAGCAAATGCCCAGAGCGAACGAAACTGAAAGTGGCTGGACGAACGTAGTAAGAGAGGTGCTGCTTCTCGTTTATGGGGAGCAGTTAAAAAACTTCTCAGCCACTGGGATGAGGAGTAAGCGGCCTCCAATCGATCAAAAATTATTTGGAGGGTTAATTGGTAAATTTTTAAACATGCTTATATTAATATAATTGATATTATCATTAAATATCTAGTGAGGATTTGAAAAACATCTACATAATTGAACAGCTACATAACTGAAATATAATTTATGCACATAAATATAAACTGTTTTTAATAAAATAAATTGATATTTGCAAATGTTTATAAAAATATTAATAATGTCATGTGAATAGTATTAATGCAAGTATTATTTTTTCCAGATTGGTGCCGTCGATTAAAATTCAGGCTAGATAAAAAGTCATATGCACATTATGTTAATAAATGTTGTGCCAATAAGCGGTCTAATAGAAAATAATTATAAAAAGTGTTTAAATTACTTATTTATATATGTACCTATTTCAAGGACCTTATAAATATATATATAACTGCAATCCATATGTATTATAAGGCCTACGACCTACATACATTTTTATAAAACTTCAGGAAAATTTTAAAATCGTAATAACCTAACCTCAAACTACACCCTGGCAGTTTTGACTTTAAATTATTTGTTTGCCATTTTTAAGCATTTTTTTATTTTTAAAAAAGTTATTTTCTTCAGAAGGATTCCGTTTAGTTTTTAGTTTCGACAATACTTTTAATTGCCTTTTTTCTGTTCTGGATTGCAATGATTGTAATATGTGTTATATTGGGGAAAATTCCCAATATATTTACAAGAGAGTAAATCAACATATTTATAACTCAAAAAATCCCAACCAGTTCAAAACGATGCTTTCGGATCATATGCTCAATCTCAATCACACTTTCAACACTTCACATCCGATTATTCTTTATATCGAAAAAATTGTGACCTTAGAAGATTTGCATAATTCTTTCTTATTTCATTATATTCCTCTTGCGTTAATAAACGCAATTCATCCCATTTTTTACATGATAGTTATCAGTTAATTATTGATTTTATCAAAAAAAAAAACAATAATTAATTTTCCTCATTCTCCTTTTATAATTATTATAAATTTGGTTTTTGTTCTGTTCAAACTTTTATACGTTTTGATGTTTCCTCTTTGACTCCAAATCCATCTCAATCACTCTGTCTGCATTTGTCTCTCTTTACATTCTCCCCCTCACACCCTTCGACACACGCCTTGTTGCAACACAACAGTCGAGTCGTTTGCTTGAAATGGGCGTGTTTCAGGGGTCATACTATGTTATAGTTTAAACCTTCTCTCAAAATGGTTTTAATTTTGTGGTTATTCATCAATATTTTTCCAAAAAATGCCTTTCTCGAATATCGATACAATGTTAATTTTCTACAGATTTTGTTGTGTGTTTTTGTCTTAGTGGTATGTATAATGTTTCTCTATTCTTATATTTATATTTGTTTTATTATTAGCAAAATGTTTCAAATTTTATTGTAGTTGCTGAATGATGACACGCATCTGGGGTCGAAACGTATAAATAAAAGATTTTAAATACTTTTTGCATTTTTTTATTTCGACAAATGGGCGGCTAGTTACTCTTAAATATATATATATATAATATATATATATATTATATATATAATATATATATATATATATATATATATATATATATATAATAAATGCACCACTATGATGAAAAGATTTTCAAAACTCAATTTTAAATATTCTAAAGTTATCAACAAAAAAATATTTTAATGCGCTGTAAACATGAATAGATTATACCGAATTTCATAACAAATATTATTAACAAACAGTTTTTACACAATACCTCCAACATATATAAAATTGAGCGACAAATATACTTGCAAAATTCAATATTTAAATTAGAAATAAAAAATTCTTTTATTGACATCAAAATAAAAAAAAACACAGATCTATCAGATAAAAAATACGCATAAACAAACAATAGATAAAAATATTTTTAAGACACTTTTAGAATTCGAAAAGCTCAAGTACGAAAAACATTTCCGCATGATTAAAAATAAATAAAAATCAGAATTACATGTGTTCCCCATGACTTAATAAGTAATGCAATTGAAAAACGCTGATTTTCCTATAACTACCTTCAAACACATTATTAACACTGTCCTGAATTGTTCTTATTTTAATTGTTTCAATAGCTGTTATTCACAAATTAAAGGTACTGCTATGGGATGCCCATTATCCCCTGGCATTATAGATCTAGTATTACAAACTCTTGAACTTTTTGTTTTCTCCACATTAAACTTCCGAATATATCTTTATGTTAGATGTGTTGATGATACCTTTTTATAATAGAAAAAGAATAAACAGATGTTATTCTCGATACTTTCAACAGTTACAATAAGAACATTCAGTTTACACATGAAATACAAATCAACAGCAAACTGAACTTTTTAGACGTCACTGTACAAAAAATCAACAACGTTATTTGCACGATTTGGTACAGAAAACCTTCACTACGCGTCATATTGCCCTAAAAATTACAAAGTTAATACAATTATTTCTTTAATAGACTCATTCGTCTTTTCATAGTTAGAACTTAACATTAGGAACCAAAACTCCTTTAGAAAACGGATACCCCATAAACCTCATCAACTCCATTACCAATAAAAGGCTTGACTTACCTAAAACTTGCCTGAAACTTTGCCCGAATCGTCAGAAAAACACTGAAACTTGCCTGAAACTTTGCCCGAATCGTCAGAAAAACACTAAAACTTGCCTGAAACTTTGCCCAAATCGTCAGAAAATCACTAAAACTTGCCTGAAACTTTGCCCGAATCGTCAGAAAAACACTAAAACTTGCCTGAAACTTTGCCCGAATCGTCAGAAAAACACTAAAACTTGCCTAAAACTTTGCCCGAATCGTCAAAAAAAACACTAAAACTTGCCTGAAACTTTGCTCGAAACGTCAGAAAAACACTTAAACTTGCCTGAAACTTTGCCCGAATCGTCAGAAAAACACTAAAACTTGCCTCAAACTTTGCCCGAATCGTCATATAAACACTAAAACTTGCCTGAAACTTTGCCCGAATCGTCAGAAAACACTAAAACTTGCCTGAAACTTTGCCCGAATCGTCAGAAAAACACTAAAACTTGCCTGAAACTTTGCCCGAATCGTCAGAAAAACACTAAAACTTGCCTGAAACTTTGCCCGAATCGTCAGAAAAAACACTAAAACTTGCCTGAAACTTTGCCCGAATCGTCAGAAAAACACTAAACTTGCCTGAAACTTTGCCCGAATCGTCAGAAAACACTAAAACTTGCCTGAAACTTTGCCTGAATCGTCAGAAAAATACTAAAACTTGCCTGAAACTTTGCCTGAATCGTTAGAAAAATACTAAAACTTGCATGAAACTTTGCCCGAATCGCCAGGAAAACACTAAAACTTGCCTGAAACTTTGCCCGAATCGTCAGAAAACACTAAAACTTGCCTGAAACTTTGCCCGAATCGTCAGAAAAACACTAAAACTTGCCTGAAACTTTGCCCGAATCGTCAGAAAAACACTAAAACTTGCCTGAAACTTTGCCCAAATCGTCAGAAAAACACTAAAACTTGCCTGAAACTTTGCCCGAATCGCCAGGAAAACACTAAAACTTGCCTGAAACTTTGCCCGAATCGTCAGAAAAACACTAAAACTTGCCTGAAACTTTGCCCGAATCGTCAGAAAAAACACTAAACTTGCCTGAAACTTTGCCCGAATCGTCAGAAAATACTAAAACTTGCCTGAAACTTTG
>NW_020538671.1:0-91985 GCF_003426905.1 Ctenocephalides felis
TCTTCTGGGTGTTAAGGCACTCCTATGCCTTATCAACTGCATTTGGCGGCAATTTGCAGCTACCACCAAGGACTTCTATTGAATATATTATTATATCATATTATTATATCATATATATATTATATATATATATATAATATATATATATATATATATATTATAACATTTAAATAGTATTTTCATGATACATAATTCATTATATGCATAATACATCATTAGATACATACCTGATAATTAGATGCCGGAAAGACATGCATTTTTTTATTATATTTGGAGTTATAACAATTTGGCACATTACACTTTACCAATTAAACCTAATAATAAATGAAAAAAGTATTCATCAAATATAATTATATATAAACAAACACATGAAAACACCACTCAACAGGGCCTTTTACTTAGAACAAACTTCTCGTTCAGAAGGAATACTTAGGGGTCCATTTGTAGTCGCAGATTTGGCGCTAGTGAGCCGATGAAAAAGTATTTTCAAATGTTTTATGTTGGTTACTAAGAACCGTCAGTGTTACTTTTGTGTGTAAGTTTTACAAATGGCGATTCTTGTTCGTTTGTGTTGTATATTTGTTAATAAAAGACTTCATCAGGAATTGCTCTCAAATGCATAGCCCTTTGACAAATGAATAGAACAGCTTCAAACTCATATGGAGGTCATAATTGCTACATTACTACGTAGTGCATTGACATATTAGTCTAATCATAATACCGTTTAAGGAAAGAGGTCAGTCCTAGCAAATTGTGTAAGAAATCAAGTATGCGCTTCTACAAGAAAGACATAATACACAAATAAAAAGCTGTTCCACAGCTGTTGAAAATTGGATTGCCACTTCACACGGAACGGATCGATATATTTGGGAGAAAATGAATTGCTTAAGAATGACAAATTTTGCACCGGGATGATTATTAGTTAATGAGAGTTAATAATGACAGACGATGAAATGAACTAACACTATATGCATATTATTCACTAAATTTCGAAGTAGAAGTTATTCCAGTAGATTAGATGTGATATCTATTATATATAAAAACCGTGTATTGCAGTGTATTTGTTGATTTATATTTCGATTTGATTGTATATTTATTATAATATAATATTATTTAGTATTTTTGTTATTATGTATTTTACAAAAGTGTAATAGGATTGTAATACCAAATTTAGTTTCAAATACCCTGCACTAAAAATCATTAATTTTCATTTTAAATTTTGCGCCATTAATTTGAATTCCAAAAGCAGCGCCATCACGTCGAGCGGAGGACCCTTTAAGTATTCCTTCTGAACGTAAAAAACCGGTCGAGAGAAGCGTCTATCTGAACACGGGGTATTCTGATAGTGTCTAGCATAGATAAACAAGTATAATAGATCGCTATGTCTGGCGGTTTGACGTTACCTAAACCTCGATTAAAATACAAATTTTTAAAAATAGATGGCAGCACATGTATAATATTTAAATTAACCCCTGAAACATAGTAAAATCCCGAGAATAGCAAAATGGCGTTGGCGTCGTTAGAGTGATTTCATCATTTCGTGGTTCACTTTGGTCTTGTTCTGTTTCGTTTTGGTTTAAATTGTGCTATTTAAATTTAATTATTATATTTCAATTTGTGTAAAAATGCCTAGAACAAAATGTTTGCGTTAGTGTTGTGGTTGAATCAAATCCACGTTGTACGGATATATTTCCTTTGAGGAGTATTTGCCCTACAGATAGATATATGTGAATGCAATCACAAAAATTAAAGTGGAAAAAAGGCAATAATATTAAGGCAGGCAGGGCGAAGCAAAGGTTTTGGCTATTAACGGTATGTATATATCTCAATGATTATTTCATAAAATGTATTAAATTTATTTTTAATAAAAAATATTGAATTTAGATGATATGAAATTCTTGAATAATACGATTGTAGAGTGGACGGCGACTTAGATGTTCCTGCTAACAAAATATTTATGGAAAATATTGTTCAGGAAAATTTACAAGAAAATCGAAAGGTAGAGCATATAATTGCTCTATCGAACCAAAAAGTCATGGATGCCAGGCTAAGGGTTAAGCCAACTATTTTTGATGTACTTAGTAGCCTCACTAATGTCGACCAGGAGTATGTGATACTTGAAGATACACCCATTGATTATGTTGACGACCAAAGCAACGTGCTTCTTATTAATGGAGCTCCTGAGTCTACACTTAATGAGATTCAGGAAATAATTAGTATCGATGACAGTGATTCTGAAGAGAGTTGTAGTTCTGCTAAATCAGCAGAACTCAAATGCTCAGAGGACCATGTTAAAGCAGTCCCTCTGACAATTTCTTTTAAAGGTACAGTATAATATTTTAAAAACAATGTTTTTTATATTGAATAACTACCATATTCTTATTGAATTAGTTACCCCGGAAATAATAGAGAGTGCACGTGTGTGTGGCTAGCTGCATTGGAGGTTGCATATAAAACACAGAATGAGGTGGAGAAGATCGAGAATATGCAATCAAATGCAATGATAGAATCCAATTATAATTTCAAGGTAGTTTAAACTCCTCTTCATAAACCATGTAATTTTATGCAGAGTGAACTGTAAGTCTTTTTACTTTTTTCTTTATTTAAAAGGTACACAAACTACATATGTGATCCATTCAAAAGCAAATTGACTTTTAGTTCACACTGTAAATAAAGATAATGTAATTAAGGATATAAGTTATGTTCCAATCAACAATCTTTTTCTACTTATATAGATTCCAGCATGCTTCTACACTCCTGGAGAAAACATGGTAAATTAATGAATAAAATGCTTGCTCTTATAAGATATTTTCAATGCTAGGACTAAATATGTTTAATTATATAGGAAGAAATATTTCCAGGATGTTGATTCTTTCTTCCAAAAAATAAAATTATATATATTGAGCAAATGCCCAGAGCGAACGAAACTGAAAGTGGCTGGACGAACGTAGTAAGAGAGGTGCTGCTTCTCGTTTATGGGGGCAGTTAAAAAACTTCTCAGCCACTGGGATGAGGAGTAAGCGGCCTCCAATCGATCAAAAATTATTTGGAGGGTTAATTGGTAAATTTTTAAACATGCTTATATTAATATAATTGATATTATCATTAAATATCTAGTGAGGATTTGAAAAACATCTACATAATTGAACAGCTACATAACTGAAATAATTTATGCACATAAATATAAACTGTTTTTAATAAAATAAATTGATATTTGCAAATGTTTATAAAAATATTAATAATGTCATGTGAATAGTATTAATGCAAGTATTATTTTTTCCAGATTGGTGCCGTCGATTAAAATTCAGGCTAGATAAAAAGTCATATGCACATATGTTAATAAATGTTGTGCCAATAAGCGGTCTAATAGAAAATAATTATAAAAAGTGTTTAATTACTTATTTATATATGTACCTATTTCAAGGACCTTATAAATATATATATAACTGCAATCCATATGTATTATAAGGCCTACGACCTACATACATTTTTATAAAACTTCAGGAAATTTTAAAATCGTAATAACCTAACCTCAAACTACACCCTGGCAGTTTTGACTTTAAATTATTTGTTTGCCATTTTTAAGCATTTTTTTATTTTTTAAAAAAGTTATTTCTTCAGAAGGATTCCGTTTAGTTTTTAGTTTCGACAATACTTTTAATTGCCTTTTTTCTGTTCTGGATTGCAATGATTGTAATATGTGTTATATTGGGGAAAATTCCCAATATATTTACAAGAGAGTAAATCAACATATTTATAACTCAAAAAATCCCAACCATTCAAAACGATGCTTTCGGATCATATGCTCAATCTCAATCACACTTTCAACACTTCACATCCGATTATTCTTTATATCGAAAAAATTGTGACCTTAGAAGATTTGCATAATTCTTTCTTATTTCATTATATTCCTCTTGCGTTAATAAACGCAATTCATCCCATTTTTTACATGATAGTTATCAGTTAATTATTGATTTTATCAAAAAAAAAACAATAATTAATTTTCCTCATTCTCCTTTTATAATTATTATAAATTTGGTTTTTGTTCTGTTCAAACTTTTATACGTTTTGATGTTTCCTCTTTGACTCCAAATCCATCTCAATCACTCTGTCTGCATTTGTCTCTCTTTACATTCTCCCCTCACACCCTTCGACACACGCCTTGTTGCACACACAACAGTCGAGTCGTTTGCTTGAAATGGGCGTGTTTCAGGGGTCATACTATGTTATAGTTTAACCTTCTCTCAAAATGGTTTTAATTTTGTGGTTATTCATCAATATTTTTCCAAAAAATGCCTTTCTCGAATATCGATACAATGTAATTTTCTACAGATTTTTGTTGTGTTTGTTTTGTCTTAGTGGTATGTATAATGTTTCTCTATTCTTATATTTATATTTGTTTTATTATTAGCAAAATGTTTCAAATTTTATTGTAGTTGCTGAATGATGACACGCATCTGGGGTCGAAACGTATAAATAAAAGATTTTAAATACTTTTTGCATTTTTTTATTTCGACAAATGGGCGGCTAGTTACTCTTAATATATATATATATATAATATATAGATAATATATATATATATATATATATAATATTATATATATATATATATATATATATATATATATAATATAAATAAATGCACCACTATGATGAAAGATTTTCAAAACTCAATTTTAAATATTCTAAAGTTATCAACAAAAAAATATTTTAATGCGCTGTAAACATGAATAGATTATACCGAATTTCATAACAAATATTATTAACAAACAGTTTTTACACAATACCTCCAACATATATAAAATTGAGCGACAAATATACTTGCAAAATTCAATATTTAAATTAGAAATAAAAAATTCTTTATTGACATCAAAATAAAAAAAAACACAGATCTATCAGATAAAAAATACGCATAAACAAACAATAGATAAAAATATTTTAAGACACTTTTAGAATTCGAAAAGCTCAAGTACGAAAAACATTTCCGCATGATTAAAAATAAATAAAAATCAGAATTACATGTGTTCCCCATGACTTAATAAGTAATGCAATTGAAAAACGCTGATTTTCCTATAACTACCTTCAAACACATTATTAACACTGTCCTGAATTGTTCTTATTTTAATTGTTTCAATAGCTGTTATTCACAAATTAAAGGTACTGCTATGGGATGCCCATTATCCCCTGGCATTATAGATCTAGTATTACAAACTCTTGAACTTTTTGTTTTCTCCACATTAAACTTCCGAATATATCTTTATGTTAGATGTGTTTGATGATACCCTTTTTATAATAGAAAAAGAATAAACAGATGTTATTCTCGATACTTTCAACAGTTACAATAAGAACATTCAGTTTACACATGAAATACAAATCAACAGCAAACTGAACTTTTTAGACGTCACTGTACAAAAAATCAACAACGTTATTTGCACGATTTGGTACAGAAAACTTCACTACGCGTCATATGCCCTAAAAATTACAAAGTTAATACAATTATTATTTCTTAATAGACTCATTCGTTTTCATAGTTAGAACTTAACATTAGGAACCAAACTCCTTTAGAAAACGGATACCCCATAAACCTCATCAACTCCATTACCAATAAAAGGCTTGACTTACCTAAAAACTTGCCTGAAATTTGCCCGAATCGTCAGAAAAACACTGAAACTTGCCTGAAACTTTGCCCGAATCGTCAGAAAAACACTAAAACTTGCCTGAAACTTTGCCCAAATCGTCAGAAATCACTCTAAAACTTGCCTGAAACTTTGCCCGAATCGTCAGAAAAACACTAAAACTTGCCTGAAACTTTGCCCGAATCGTCAGAAAAACACTAAAACTTGCCTAAACTTTGCCCGAATCGTCAAAAAAAACACTAAAACTTGCCTGAAACTTTGCCCGAAACGTCAGAAAAACACTAAAACTTGCCTGAAACTTTGCCCGAATCGTCAGAAAAACACTAAAACTTGCCTGAAACTTTGCCCGAATCGTCAGAAAAACACTAAAACTTGCCTGAAACTTTGCCCGAATCGTCAGAAAAACACTAAAACTTGCCTGAAACTTTGCCCGAATCGTCAGAAAAACACTAAAACTTGCCTGAAACTTTGCCCGAATCGTCAGAAAAACACTAAAACTTGCCTGAAACTTTGCCCGAATCGTCAGAAAAACACTAAAACTTGCCTGAAACTTTGCCCGAATCGTCAGAAAAACACTAAAACTTGCCTGAAACTTTGCCCGAATCGTCAGAAAAACACTAAAACTTGCCTGAAACTTTGCCCGAATCGTCAGAAAAATACTAAAACTTGCCTGAAACTTTGCCTGAATCGTTAGAAAAATACTAAAACTTGCCTGAAGAAACTTTGCCCGAATCGTCAGAAAAACACTAAAACTTGCCTGAAACTTTGCCCGAATCGTCAGAAAACACTAAAACTTGCCTGAAACTTTGCCCGAATCGTCAGAAAAACACTAAAACTTGCCTGAAACTTTGCCCGAATCGTCAGAAAAAACACTAAAACTTGCCTGAAACTTTGCCCGAATCGTCAGAAAAACACTAAAACTTGCCTGAAACTTTGCCCGAATCGTCAGAAAACACTAAAACTTGCCTGAAACTTTGCCCGAATCGTCAGAAAAACACTAAAACTTGCCTGAAACTTTGCCCGAATCGTCAGAAAAACACTAAAACTTGCCTGAAACTTTGCCCGAATCGTCAGAAAAATACTAAAACTTGCCTGAAACTTTGCCTGAATCGTTAGAAAAATACTAAAACTTGCCTGAAACTTTGCCCGAATCGTCAGAAAAACACTAAAACTTGCCTGAAACTTTGCCCGAATCGTCAGAAAACACTAAAACTTGCCTGAAACTTTGCCCGAATCGTCAGAAAAAAACACTAAAACTTGCCTGAAACTTTGCCCGAATCGTCAGAAAAACACTAAAACTTGCCTGAAACTTTGCCCGAATCGTCAGAAAAACACTAAAACTTGCCTGAAACTTTGCCCGAATCGTCAGAAAACACTAAAACTTGCCTGAAACTTTGCCCGAATCGTCAGAAAAACACTAAAACTTGCCTGAAACTTTGCCCGAATCGTCAGAAAAACACTAAAACTTGCCTGAAACTTTGCCCGAATCGTCAGAAAAACACTAAAACTTGCCTGAAACTTTGCCGAATCGTCAGAAAAAACACTAAAACTTGCCTGAAACTTTGCCCGAATCGTCAGAAAAACACTAAAACTTGCCTGAAACTTTGCCCGAATCGTCAGAAAAACACTAAAACTTGCCTGAAACTTTGCCCGAATCGTTCAAAAAACACTAAAACTTGCCTGAAACTTTGCCCGAATCGTCAGAAAAATACTAAAACTTGCCTGAAACTTTGCCCGAATCGTCAGAAAAACACTAAAACTTGCCTGAAACTTTGCCCGAATCGTCAGAAAAACACTAAAACTTGCCTGAAACTTTGCCCGAATCGTCAGAAAAATACTAAAACTTGCCTGAAACTTTGCCCGAATCGTTAGAAAAATACTAAAACTTGCCTGAAACTTTGCCCGAATCGTTAGAAAACTACTAAAACTTGCCTGAAACTTTGCCGAATCGAATTAGAAAAAATACTAAAACTTGCCTGAAACTTTGCCCGAATCGTCAGAAAAACACTAAAACTTGCCTGAAACTTTGCCCGAATCGTCAGAAAAAACACTAAAACTTGCCTGAAACTTTGCCCGAATCGTCAGAAAAACACTAAAACTTGCCTGAAACTTTGCCGAATCGTCAGAAAAACACTAAAACTTGCCTGAAACTTTGCCCGAATCGTAGAAAAACACTAAAACTTGCCTGAAACTTTGCCCGAATCGTTAGAAAAATACTAAAACTTGCCTGAAACTTTGCCCGAATCGTCAGAAAAATACTAAAACTTGCCTGAAACTTTGCCTGAATCGTTAGAAAAATACTAAAACTTGCCTGAAACTTTGCCTGAATCGTTAGAAAAATACTAAAACTTGCCTGAAACTTTGCCTGAATCGTTAGAAAAATACTAAAACTTGCCTGAAACTTTGCCTGAATCGTTAGAAAAAAACTAAAACTTGCCTGAAACTTTGCCTGAATCGTTAGAAAAATACTAAAACTTGCCTGAATCGTTAGAAAAATACTAAAACTTGCCTGAAACTTTGCCTGAATCGTTAGAAAAATACTAAAACTTGCCTGAAACTTTGCCTGAATCGTTAGAAAAAACTAAAACTTGCCTGAAACTTTGCCCGAATCGTCAGAAAAACACTAAAACTTGCCTGAAACTTTGCCCAATCGTCAGAAAAACACTAAAACTTGCCTGAAACTTTGCCCGAATCGTCAGAAAAACACTAAAACTTGCCTGAAACTTTGCCCGAATCGTCAGAAAAACACTAAAACTTGCCTGAAACTTTGCCCGAATCGTCAGAAAAACACTAAAACTTGCCTGAAACTTTGCCCGAATCGTCAGAAAAACACTAAAACTTGCCTGAAACTTTGCCCGAATCGTTAGAAAAATACTAAAACTTGCCTGAAACTTTGCCTGAATCGTTAGAAAAAATACTAAAACTTGCCTGAAACTTTGCCTGAATCGTTAGAAAAATACTAAAACTTGCCTGAAACTTTGCCTGAATCGTTAGAAAAACACTAAAACTTGCCTGAAACTTTGCCCGAATCGTTAGAAAAATACTAAAACTTGCCTGAAACTTTGCCCGAATCGTCAAAAAATACTAAAACTTGCCTGAAACTTTGCCTGAATCGTTCAGAAAAATACTAAAACTTGCCTGAAACTTTGCCTGAATCGTTAGAAAAATACTAAAACTTGCCTGAAACTTTGCCTGAATCGTTAGAAAAATACTAAAACTTGCCTGAAACTTTGCCCGAATCGTCAGAAAAACACTAAAACTTGCCTGAAACTTTGCCCGAATCGTCAGAAAAAACACTAAAACTTGCCTGAAACTTTGCCCGAATCGTCAGAAAAACACTAAAACTTGCCTGAAACTTTGCCCGAATCGTCAGAAAAACACTAAAACTTGCCTGAAACTTTGCCCGAATCGTCAGAAAAAAACACTAAAACTTTGCCAAAATCGTCAGAAAAAACACTAAAACTTGCCTGAAACTTTGCCGAATCGTCAGAAAAACACTAAAACTTGCCTGAAACTTTGCCCGAATCGTCAGAAAAACACTAAAACTTGCCTGAAACTTTGCCGAATCGTCAGAAAAACACTAAAACTTGCCAAAACTTTGCCCGAATCGTTAGAAAAACACTAAAACTTGCCTGAAACTTTGCCCGAATCGTCAGAAAAACACTAAAACTTGCCTGAAACTTTGCCCGAATCGTCAGAGAAAAACACTAAAACTTGCCTGAAACTTTGCCCGAATCGTCAGAAAAACACTAAAACTTGCCTGAAACTTTGCCCGAATCGTCAGAAAAACACTAAAACTTGCCTGAAACTTTGCCCGAATCGTCAGAAAAACACTAAAACTTGCCTGAAACTTTGCCGAATCGTCAGAAAAACACTAAAACTTGCCTGAAACTTTGCCCGAATCGTCAGAAAAACACAAAAACTTGCCTGAAACTTTGCCCGAATCGTCAGAAAAACACTAAAACTTGCCTGAAACTTTGCCCGAATCGTCAGAAAAACACTAAAACTTGCCTGAAACTTTGCCCGAATCGTCAGAAAAACACTAAAACTTGCCTGAAACTTTGCCCGAATCGTCAGAAAAACACTAAAACTTGCCTGAAACTTTGCCCGAATCGTCAGAAAAAAACTAAAACTTGCCTGAAACTTTGCCCGAATCGTCAGAAAAACACTAAAACTTGCCTGAAACTTTGCCCGAATCGTCAGAAAAACACTAAAACTTGCCTGAAACTTTGCCCGAATCGTCAGAAAAACACTAAAACTTGCCTGAAACTTTGCCCGAATCGTCAGAAAAACACTAAAACTTGCCTGAAACTTTGCCCGAATCGTCAGAAAAACACTAAAACTTGCCTGAAACTTTGCCCGAATCGTCAGAAAAACACTAAAACTTGCCTGAAACTTTGCCCGAATCGTCAGAAAAACACTAAAACTTGCCTGAAACTTTGCCCGAATCGTCAGAAAAACACTAAAACTTGCCTGAAACTTTGCCCGAATCGTCAGAAAAACACTAAAACTTGCCTGAAACTTTGCCCGAATCGTCAGAAAAATACTAAAACTTGCCTGAAACTTTGCCCGAATCGTCAGAAAAATACTAAAACTTGCCCGAATCGTTAGAAAAACACTAAAACTTGCCTGAAACTTTGCCCGAATCGTCAGAAAAACACTAAAACTTGCCTGAAACTTTGCCGAATCGTCAGAAAAAAACACTAAAACTTGCCTGAAACTTTGCCCGAATCGTCAGAAAAAAAACACTAAAACTTGCCTGAAACTTTGCCCGAATCGTCAGAAAAACACTAAAACTTGCCTGAAACTTTGCCCGAATCGTCAGAAAACACTAAAACTTGCCTGAAACTTTGCCCGAATCGTCAGAAAAACACTAAAACTTGCCTGAAACTTTGCCCGAATCGTAGAAAAACACTAAAACTTGCCTGAAACTTTGCCCGAATCGTCAGAAAAACACTAAAACTTGCCTGAAACTTTGCCCGAATCGTCAGAAAAACACTAAAACTTGCCTGAAACTTTGCCCGAATCGTTAGAAAAATACTAAAACTTGCCTGAAACTTTGCCCGAATCGTTAGAAAAACACTAAAACTTGCCTGAAACTTTGCCCGAATCGTTAGAAAAACACTAAAACTTGCCTGAAACTTTGCCCGAATCGTCAGAAAAACACTAAAACTTGCCTGAAACTTTGCCCGAATCGTCAGAAAAACACTAAAACTTGCCTGAAACTTTGCCCGAATCGTCAGAAAAACACTAAAACTTGCCTGAAACTTTGCCCGAATCGTCAGAAAAAACACTAAAACTTGCCTGAAACTTTGCCCGAATCGTCAGAAAAACACTAAAACTTGCCTGAAACTTTGCCCGAATCGTCAGAACACTAAAACTTGCCTGAAACTTTGCCGAATCGTCAGAAAAACACTAAAACTTGCCTGAAACTTTGCCCGAATCGTCAGAAAAACACTAAAACTTGCCTGAAACTTTGCCCGAATCGTCAGAAAAACACTAAAACTTGCCTGAAACTTTGCCCGAATCGTCAGAAAAACACTAAAACTTGCCTGAAACTTTGCCCGAATCGTCAGAAAAACACTAAAACTTGCCTGAAACTTTGCCCGAATCGTTAGAAAACACTAAAACTTGCCTGAAACTTTGCCCGAATCGTCAGAAAAACACTAAAACTTGCCTGAAACTTTGCCCGAATCGTCAGAAAAACACTAAAACTTGCCTGAAACTTTGCCCGAATCGTCAGAAAAACACTAAAACTTGCCTGAAACTTTGCCCGAATCGTCAGAAAAACACTAAAACTTGCCTGAAACTTTGCCCGAATCGTCAGAAAAACACTAAAACTTGCCTGAAACTTTGCCTGAATCGTTAGAAAAATACTAAAACTTGCCTGAAACTTTGCCTGAATCGTTAGAAAAATACTAAAACTTGCCTGAAACTTTGCCTGAATCGTTAGAAAAATACTAAAACTTGCCTGAAACTTTGCCTGAATCGTTAGAAAAATACTAAAACTTGCCTGAAACTTTGCCTGAATCGTAGAAAAATACTAAAACTTGCCTGAAACTTTGCCTGAATCGTAGAAAAATACTAAAACTTGCCTGAAACTTTGCCTGAATCGTAGAAAAATACTAAAACTTGCCTGAAACTTTGCCTGAATCGTAGAAAAATACTAAAACTTGCCTGAAACTTTGCCTGAATCGTTAGAAAAATACTAAAACTTGCCTGAAACTTTGCCTGAATCGTTAGAAAAATACTAAAACTTGCCTGAAACTTTGCCTGAATCGTCAGAAAAACACTAAAACTTGCCTGAAACTTTGCCTGAATCGTTAGAAAAATACTAAAACTTGCCTGAAACTTTGCCTGAATCGTTAGAAAAATACTAAAACTTGCCTGAAACTTTGCCTGAATCGTTAGAAAAATACTAAAACTTGCCTGAAACTTTGCCTGAATCGTTAGAAAAATACTAAAACTTGCCTGAAACTTTGCCTGAATCGTTAGAAAAATACTAAAACTTGCCTGAAACTTTGCCTGAATCGTTAGAAAAATACTAAAACTTGCCTGAAACTTTGCCTGAATCGTTAGAAAAATACTAAAACTTGCCTGAAACTTTGCCTGAATCGTTAGAAAAATACTAAAACTTGCCTGAAACTTTGCCTGAATCGTTAGAAAAATACTAAAACTTGCCTGAAACTTTGCCTGAATCGTTAGAAAAATACTAAAACTTGCCTGAAACTTTGCCTGAATCGTTAGAAAAATACTAAAACTTGCCTGAAACTTTGCCTGAATCGTTAGAAAAATACTAAAACTTGCCTGAAACTTTGCCTGAATCGTCAGAAAAACACTAAAACTTGCCTGAAACTTTGCCCGAATCGTCAGAAAAACACTAAAACTTGCCTGAAACTTTGCCCGAATCGTCAGAAAAACACTAAAACTTGCCTGAAACTTTGCCCGAATCGTCAGAAAAACACTAAAACTTGCCTGAAACTTTGCCCGAATCGTCAGAAAACACTAAAACTTGCCTGAAACTTTGCCCGAATCGTCAGAAAAACACTAAAACTTGCCTGAAACTTTGCCCGAATCGTCAGAAAAACACTAAAACTTGCCTGAAACTTTGCCCGAATCGTCAGAAAAACACTAAAACTTGCCTGAAACTTTGCCCGAATCGTCAGAAAAAACACTAAAACTTGCCTGAAACTTTGCCCGAATCGTCAGAAAAACACTAAAACTTGCCTGAAACTTTGCCCGAATCGTCAGAAAAACACTAAAACTTGCCTGAAACTTTGCCCGAATCGTCAGAAAAACACTAAAACTTGCCTGAAACTTTGCCCGAATCGTCAGAAAAACACTAAAACTTGCCTGAAACTTTGCCCGAATCGTCAGAAAAACACTAAAACTTGCCTGAAACTTTGCCCGAATCGTCAGAAAAACACTAAAACTTGCCTGAAACTTTGCCCGAATCGTCAGAAAAACACTAAAACTTGCCTGAAACTTTGCCCGAATCGTCAGAAAAACACTAAAACTTGCCTGAAACTTTGCCCGAATCGTCAGAAAAACACTAAAACTTGCCTGAAACTTTGCCCGAATCGTCAGAAAAACACTAAAACTTGCCTGAAACTTTGCCCGAATCGTCAGAAAAACACTAAAACTTGCCTGAAACTTTGCCCGAATCGTCAGAAAAACACTAAAACTTGCCTGAAACTTTGCCCGAATCGTCAGAAAAACACTAAAACTTGCCTGAAACTTTGCCCGAATCGTCAGAAAAACACTAAAACTTGCCTGAAACTTTGCCCGAATCGTCAGAAAAACACTAAAACTTGCCTGAAACTTTGCCCGAATCGTCAGAAAAACACTAAAACTTGCCTGAAACTTTGCCCGAATCGTCAGAAAAACACTAAAACTTGCCCGAATCGTCAGAAAAACACTAAAACTTGCCTGAAACTTTGCCCGAATCGTCAGAAAAACACTAAAACTTGCCTGAAACTTTGCCCGAATCGTCAGAAAAACACTAAAACTTGCCTGAAACTTTGCCCGAATCGTCAGAAAAACACTAAAACTTGCCTGAAACTTTGCCCGAATCGTCAGAAAAAACACTAAAACTTGCCTGAAACTTTGCCCGAATCGTCAGAAAAACACTAAAACTTGCCTGAAACATTGCCCGAATCGTCAGAAAAACACTAAAACTTGCCTGAAACTTTGCCCGAATCGTCAGAAAAACACTCAAACTTACCTGAAACTTTGCCCGAATCGTCAGAAAAACACTAAAACTTTGCCCGAATCGTCAGAAAAACACTAAAACTTGCCTGAAACTTTGCCCGAATCGTCAGAAAAACACTAAAACTTGCCTGAAACTTTGCCCGAATCGTCAGAAAAACACTAAAACTTGCCTGATACTTTGACCTAATCGTCAGAAAAACACTAAAACTTGCCTGAAACTTTGCCCGAATCGTCAGAAAAACACTAAAACTTGCCTGAAACTTTGCCCGAATTGTCAGAAAAACACTAAAACTTGCCTGAAACTTTGCCCGAATCGTCAGAAAAACACTAAAACTTGCCTGAAACTTTGCACGAATCGTCAGAAAAACACTAAAACTTGCCTGAAACTTTTCCCGAATCGTCATAAAAACTCTAAAACTTGCCTGAAACTTTGCCCGAATTGTCAGAAAAACACTAAAACTTGCCTGAAACTTTGCCCGAGTCGTCAGAAAAACACTAAAATTAGCCTGAAGCTTTGCCCGAATCGTTAGAAAAATACTTAAACTTGCCTGAAACTTTGCCTGGATCGTTAGAAAAATACTAAAACTTGCCTGAAACTTTGCCTGGATCGTTAGAAAAATACCTCACATCATAAGGTGATCATATCACTTTGTTGCTCGGCTGTAAGCAATATTTTATTATTAACAACAAAAGTAGCTAAAGCAGTTTTATCAAACTGGTGTTCACGTTCAACATCGTTGTTCATGATATCTACTGCTGCTCGGCTCGGTGCTGACATGCCAAATTGAATTAGCGACATGTTCGAAATTTGGATACAAATATCTTCAATCATTATTAAGGCTTCGTTATATATTTGTTCTGAAAATTCATGATTATTATTTTGATTATTAATTTTATACCGATGCAAAATATCCTCACTCATTGGGTCTTTATGTGTATTCCACAGTGCAGATGCATCTGATGGAAAACATGTTGTTAATATTATTGCAAATAATTGTCGAATTTGATGTGCAGATGAAATCAGTGCTGCATCTGCAAGAGTCATGTCCCATTGATTATCATTCTCCAATAAGTGCAACTCACGGCACGCATCATAAAAAGTTTCATATAAAATACCATTGACTGTCCTCAAATTTTGGAATGATTTTGGTCCTATAACATTAATCAACAACAAACGTAAATAAAAGCATTCTCGTTGCTTAGGATGAACAGTATACAATCTAACCAAATTGTTTGTCATATATATGCCTTCGAATCCTGAAACAGGAATACCTCGTTTTCTAGGTACCCAATCTTTTGATTTTTTATCCCATGTAAAATATTTAGGTGTATCTGTATATAATAATGTTCTAGCAAATCTTCCAGCAATATCTGATCTATTACAAAGTTTAAAAAATGCAGTTAGAGTAGTCTTCGGAGCAGTCAAAGCTTGTTGTAATATATTGTTTTCTGTAAAGTATACCCGCTGACCGTTCTCCAAATGCACAGCCCATTTATATCGAGTTATTTCATCATTCTCATTAATACTTTTAATTGCAAATATCGCTTTGTCGCTTCCTTTATGAACATATTTGCATATGCAATCTCTACAGAACGTACCTTATCAACTAACCACAACAAAATATGTGCATGGGGTAAACCTCTCTTCTGCCATTCTACTGAGTATAACAAACAGCGTGTTTCACCAAAAACAGAATGATGTTATCAAATTCATCAATGATTTCAACTTCTGTTTAAAAACTCGCGCAGTTATACTATGCCTATCCATCGTTGTTTGTCCCGGCATCAACAATTTTTTTGTTTCATCCCATTTGGGATTGCACGTAAAGGTAATGAACAGATCAGGTCTGCCATATGCACGAACATAAGCCATAGCATCTTGAATGTACTCCTGCATATGTCGCGGACTTCCAATATAAGAAGATGGAAGAATATATGCAGTACCAATATGACTAATATCATTCATTGCATCTACATTACCAAGTACTGCATCACGCGAATGTATATATTCCTCAGCGCGGAGTTTGGCTTGAATAAACTTTATGAATCTCAATCTCTCACTCTCAATTTTTACATACATGTCGGCCACGAACTGATGGAATAGCTGTCTGCATTTAAAAATGTTATTTTCTTCATTAGCTCGAATCATTAATCGGTAGCAGTAAAAATCCATGGCACTTACTTTTGGCAAGTTCTGCACCTGGAATAAAACATATTAAAATTATTTTAATTATTATTATTTGTTTTTTTTTTATAAAAATAAGATTTTTACCTGTATTTGGATCCCTTTGTTTAATATTTAAATAGTACCCATCTTCACCTTTCCAAAATATCAATGGATACTGCAAAGCATCATAAGAACTATGACTGTCCTGTATTATCTGCATGGTATTATCTCTCCGTTGTATACGTATATCACGCCCCTCATATAGATCACCAGCTATTACGACCGCGACTTCATTGACTGTTGGAACATTATATGCGCCAGCATGTTCTCCCATCGGCACTTTGTCTGCTCTAATAATAATAGCGTAATCATCGTTTTCTAGTCTACTTGAAAGAGTCTTAAACAAATACAACAACTGGTTATGGTTTTTAAAAAATATTTCCAAAGAGTTCACAATATTTCTTTCCTTCATAAACTGTATGTGATTAAATTCACATCGCATGTTTGTTTGTTGTTCATCATCGCCCATAAAATAAATCTGTAAGAATTTCGGATTCACATCAGGCATGGGAAACAATGAACCGATTTGGTGGTAAACTTGACCTTGTATCTTAAATGTTGATTCGAAATTTCGACCATCTTCATTTTCAAATACTTTCGTAGCACCAAATAACGTCATCTGAAAACATGAATTAAATTTGCGATTTTTTTTCAGTAATATTTTTGATTGAGACGTTGTTCCATCTAGTAGAGTTTTTAAAGGTTCCGGTGGTGTTGTTAATTTTGTCAATATAATTTTCTCTGATGCGCAACATAAACCTGCTGATTCTCCTTTGAATTTTAGAGCATGGCAATGTTTACATACATTGTCCATATTACCAATGGTAATTAAAGAGTGTGATGAATAATCAATTTCAGGATCATAATTAAACGCCAGGCGCAAAAGTGATGCACGTACCAATGCTCTGTGATTATTAACTCGTCGTTGATTATTTTCTCTAATGGCGGCGGTCGCACCTCTCGATTTCTCAATGCCATATCTGTCAGTCGTTGAGTACGTCTCTCTAAACTTTCATTGGCATTGCTACTTGCTCTCTCAAATTCATATTGTCTATCATATGTTGTTCATGGGTCCCATTCAATCTTCGTTCATAGATTGCTCGAGCTTGCCGAGTACGTCTTCCAAAATTACTTGCCCCTCTGCGAATTCGTGGCATCGTGGCACGATAAAAGAAAATCTTAAATATTATAACCCGCTGGATAATGTGAATCACTTAATCTTACTCTCAAATTGTACTTAAACTATAACTGAAGAATACCAATATCTTCCACTAATACTGTATTATAACTGATTCTTATTAATACTCTCCTGGACTCTACTTTCCCGTACATAGCCACATCCTATCAAGTTAACAGGGATAAGACACTCTTAGCGGGCGGAGAGACATCTATCGAACTAACTCGCTTTGATAAATTTATAATATTTAGTTTTAAAAAAATTCTAGTTGTACATGGTTGTATATTTTTTTCTTAGAATTATTAACACAAAATTGAGCACAATATGGACATGATTTTTAACAAATAATGCTTGACAGAGCGTTGACATTAACATTCATTATAATACATTTAATTCATTATATTTATCTCATTCTTTTCTTTCAGTTCTATAGGTTAATGTTTGTATAATTATCGTGATATGTAAGTGTTATCAACATTTAAATTCGAATTATAAGTAAATTGATATTTCTTCAACTGTCATATCTCTAAATGAATATATCCATAGAAAATAGTATATGAATATATCATAGGTTTCCTCTCAATTCTCAAACTGATTGTGATTTTCTTTACCTATGCTGCGACTGCATAGTGCAGTGAATAAGATTCGTATGGTTAGTTTAAGTTGTTGATCTTGAGTCAACGCAGTCAATATTTAATGACTAACTTTCTATAATATTCAATTAAACATTGAGTATAATAAATAAAACATAATGAGTGACAAAGAATTGTTTCATGATTTTTTTTAAGAACGATTACTATCAGTTACATTTGTTATAGTTTGTTAAAGTTGAAAAAAAAAGAATCTCTTGGTATGTAAAATACCATCATCGCTTGATACATTTGAGTATGTCTCGACAGAAAAAGATATTATTGAGACTTCGAATATGGTTGATTTAATTCCTTATTTAATAAATGTTTGAATGTAATGGGGTGAGATTGCTTATATACATTCATCGTGTGAGAGGATAAAAAGTGAGTGAATTGTTAAGCATACAGTAATTGAATAGCAGTGTCATACCAATCATTTGAAATAGTGCTTCGAGATGTTAAATAGGAGTCTGCCGAAAAGACATGGTTTTTAGGAGGTATTATCAGATTGAGTTCTACACATTGGAAAGAAAGACACCAGGTTTTAAACAAAATTATGTAGTATATATGTAATATATGTAAGTATATATGTCACATATATAGTCAAATTTAGCTGCATATTAGAAATATTAATATAATTCTGTTGCAAAACTTGCTATCTGTTTTTAATATATCTCTGTATTTTAACGACGTGTAAATTTCTTTACATATAGACATACTTTAGTTGAATTTCCGTAATAATATCTTTTTCAATTTTTGATCTGCTTTTAATTAAATATAAATCATAGCCTTCGAAGAAAAATTTTAAATACATTTGTATTTCAAAATCTGTTAAACTGAAATATATAATTGTATCTGGAAAAAAGATACTTTATTTAATTTCTGTCATATCTCAGCTGATTCGGCAATAATATTCATAATTTTTATTCATAATCATGAATTTATAATACATATTCTAATATAATGTCATGAGTAAAGGAAAATTTTTGACAGATGACATTTGCAATGCCCAAAATATTTTCAATGTCAAACAATGATAAGCGGTTTTTTGTAATTTTTTCCATTTATTTCTACAATCTAACTATATTTCTATATATCAAAACACTCTAGAAAATTTCCCGAACAAACTTCAGGAAGATTCATGAAAATCCGAATTATAGTTTAGGAGGATTAATGAAACTTGCATTGTTACAGAAGAATTTTATATATAAGATATATATATATATATATATATATATATATATATATATATATATATTAATTTGTAAATATGAACAAACACTCTTTTTTGCACTAATTTATTAACGTGAGTTCTGACGTGGTTTCGTTGTATCATAAATGATGACGTGTCGTATGTCAGACGGCATATTAAATAATCGAAATGGATAATTTTTATTTACTGAATTATGTATTGTATAAATTTTATTATGATCTGCCATTATTATTCTATTAAAAGGAAGTGAAAAATACAACATTTTCTAATCAAATCAGTATTTATTTGGTTCAAATCATATAACCTATATTTCGCTTGGCTAAAAATATATATGTAATAATCTTAGCTACAATATGATTATTTGGACGTCAATTGGAAAATTTCTTACATTTATAATATCAGTCTACATTATAGTTTTGCTTAGGTAACAATTGCTTCTCAAATCACATTAATATTCTGGGACAAATTACTTGTTGTCTGCGCAGTCCACGCATATCGTTTTTGAACATCCAAGACAAATAGGCTTATGGCATTCGATGCAATTGTACTTAGTACGCCTTTTAAGTCTTGATGGGCATATTTGACACGTTTTTCTCGTTGCTTCTGTACTTTCAGGGGGTATTGTTTCAAATACCGGAGGCTTATTTGGACCTAGTACGCATGCTATTGTCAGTCGCAATTCTCTCGGTAATCTATTATTGTATACGCGGCATTTCAAGTGCGGCAAAACTAAACTATAAGCGAGATTCCGAAGAAATCGTGCTCTAGGAATATCAGGAACAGCAGTGCAGGTCTAGTATAGAGCATAGGCGTTGACTCCACTCATATCCAAGACTCTAAAAAAAATCGCGAAAGGCCAACGTCTGGTTCTACGATTTGACGAATAATTGGAACACTTTTTATCGATTTCATCGACACCCCCTTTTGTTTTATTATAATCTATTATGATATCCGGCTTTTTTGATAGTGAATCCAATTGCTTTGTATGGTGCATTGAAGAAATCAATATTACTGATTTTGCTTTTTTAGGGACATATGAAACAATAGTGAAACCTTTAGTAAAACCGTGTAAAGATAATTCAGGCTGGCTAGTTTTAGATTCTGGTGAAATGTGCCTTTTTTTTTTTTTCAAGGTTCCAAAATACGTCAGACCTCTATCTTTCAACTGCTCCATCAGTTCTATAGAACTAAACCAATTGTCGGCTGTAATATTGCGATTGGTTTTTTCAAAATCCTTACACAATCGTAATACAGACTGAGTTGGTATGGCGAGCTTTCTCTCAGTTTCGGTTAGTCCCAGCCCGTCGGAGTTTTTTCCATGGTAAATGTATGCATTATA
This sequence comes from Ctenocephalides felis, assembly GCF_003426905.1. Taxonomy (NCBI): domain Eukaryota; kingdom Metazoa; phylum Arthropoda; class Insecta; order Siphonaptera; family Pulicidae; genus Ctenocephalides; species Ctenocephalides felis. The sequence goes on from NW_020538671.1 coordinate 20,433, forward strand.
CACATAAAAAGATACTGCATCACATACTACTAAAATCTTCAGACCATACTTGGCCGGCTTCTTCGGCATATAAATAAGAAATTGCATCTGCCTCTAAATGGAACTAACATTTCATCTACACATAAATAAGCACCGGGAGTATATGCCTTCTTGCAATTTGCAATAAACAGTTGAAAAATTTCTGAAATTGCAGCCAATGGGTCCGTTTCGAGGCGTTGCGATCTAGTGTTACTGTCATCAAAACGAATGTAGTTCAAGGGGGTGAGAAATCTAAACTGAGACATGACGCAACAAAAATTTCATGTCCAGAACCATCACTAGCAAAAATGTATTTAGTGTTTTCGTGATTCGATTTGAAGACTGAGGTATAAAATAATAATCCCAGAAAAACTTTCATTTCCTCACGATCGGTAGGTCTTAGTTCAATTTTATTTGGGTTTTTATACTTCATGCGAATTTCTGATAATTTTTGATTAGTGCAGGTAACAATCGTATCAATCATAGTAGTGTCGAATAACTCAAGCCATAAAGATTCCGAATCAATAAATGTTTTGGGCTGTTGTCGAGGAATATCAACAATATTATGACTTGCTGTACGACTCGATCTGATAACAGGTTCTTCAAATGACCACTTGAAACCATTTTTCCCATAATAATACTGATTACTAGAAGAAACTGGAATAGGACTTACAGTTGAAGGTACTGGAACTGGGTTGGTTTCATGAGGAGACACGGTGGTCAGTCTGATTTGTAACTGATTCTCATTTTCCTTATTTTGTTCGTTTCCTGACTGTTCAGATTCCGTATCGTGATCAGATTGTAAGAAGAAGTCTGGGTCTGCCAGATCATCGTCAACATCGCTAAAGTCGCCCTCAATTTCCGTTTCTAACCAATATTGTAGAGTTTTTTCGAAGTCTTGATTAGTGATGAGCAACCACTCTCTTTCTTTTACGGGTATTTTTCGAAGTACTAGGTTGGTCCATCTAATATAATACGATAAATAATGAGGTGACGTATTGTAGACACTTAGAAAGATATACACTAATAATGATCTGACGTCTAACAGACTCACAACTTCAACACTGACTTTACGTCTGAGAGACTCCGTGTAGTTATTACACCGACAGCGAGCGCTCGACTGAATGATCGACGGGTTTAATCCCGAAGCTACAGGAAAGGGCACGAGCGTATCTTTAAATGCTTTGAAATACGGCTTATATTTGTGAACTCGCCGTCTATGAGACACCCACGTCAGTACTTTTATATATGTTATAATTTCAAATATAAAATATGGAAACCTAAATTAGCATTATGTGTTATCCATTACAAGTCGCTCGATATACTGTCTTCTGCCACACCAACGATCGTCGAAGTCCGAATTCTCTAACCACTTGAAAACCACTTGAAATTGAATAGTCACGCGATCAGATAGGAGAGGAAGGATTAGGGTCCAGTTGAAAAATAGATGTCGTTAGGAGAAAAATATTCTATGAATGAGACGGTTTGTTTATAAAATTTGTTTTAAATTGTTATAATTAAAAATATATGTACATATAATACTTACTCATATATACAAATGTATACCCAAATTACAAAACATCACATATACGACATACATATACATATATAAATACACACATATATACATACACATATATTCACATATATATATATATATATATATGATTTAGTAGTTAATTTTGATGTTGAAATATATGAGTGAGTTCTTGAGGGCGATACATCAAACAAAGAAAAGCCAAAGATTTATAAAATAATCTTTATTTCCAAACGTTTCGACATTCAATTTAATGTCATCATCAGTGGATCTAAAAACAGTATGAAAATTAGCATATCTAGGTAATTATAATATATGTGGATTGGTAAAGTAACTATACAATAAGAGAAAAATTAACAAACAGCAACACTTAACAACAAACCAAATATAAAAGATAAGAAAGGTAGTAGAGACTAGAATTAAATAAATAATTAAAAAGTATAGGCAAAAATATTTAAGTACACTCATATAAACCTACGCATATATACATATATATACATACACATATACACACATATACATATATATATATATATATATATATATATATACATGCATATATCCATATACACACACATACAACACTCACTCACAACAAGACCCCTTCTCATCTTCTCAAGACGCAACTACTTATCAAATCAAGACTCTTATCTCCCTTATACTCATATATTAATTCATCGTTATTGTTTCTTATGTAATATTTAGCATCCTAATTTTGGCTACTGTACAGCCGCGTTTTTATATTTAAGTTTTTGTTTTTTTATTTATTTTTAAGTTAGGCCATTTTTTCATCTTTATTTTTATCAATTGTTTGTATGTTCACAGTTATTGTTAGTTTTAACTTAAGATTGTTCTACTTTGTACGCTCTAACATTCATACCACTTGCTTGTTATTCTGTCACCAATTTTTTACTTTCTTTAAATTTATTTTTTTCTTTTTAGCTACTCTTTTCCTTTAACGAGCATTACGAAACCCACACAGTCTACTTGTAATAAAAAAAATTTTATACAAGAGAATTGTATCACCAATGACATCCTCCCTAATCCTTCCTTTTATAATTTCATCAATAAACATTACGGTTCTTACATCCTTTCAGAATTTAAGGTATTAGCTAAACTAAACTTCAAACTTTCTACCAATATCAATAAACAGATCTTTCTTATCAGATGCAGGAAAGAAGGTATCATACCTAATTTTTATCGCCTAAATTTTACAAAATTTTCTCATCTGAACAATTCTCTTAACAACAAGTTTTCTAAACTTAGTTTACATATTCTCTCACTAGAAATCAAAAATTGCATTTGTCACACCAATAACCTGAGACGTGCTATTGATAAAATCTATTCTTGGTTATCGTATTCTGTTGAAACCGAGATCCTGGAGAGCTTCTCTGAATTTGAATCCATTCGTATTAAAAAGAACTACAACAAATCCAAAACCTCATATATTAAAAAATTCAATAAATTACACGAATCAAAAATGAATTCGTCAAAAATCATCCTGAACGAATCTCTTACCAATAAATGGCTAAAAAATCTATCTAATATCCATATACCTGATAGACTACTTTATATTTTTGCACTAGGCCCAAATTTTGCTATTCCTAACAACTGTCACAACTTTAATTTTATCAAAGTACTCAGCAGATTAGAGTCAAGCTTACAGAATATAAAAAATCCCGAAATTAAAACTAATACCCGTTCAGCTTTTTGTAAAAATTTTCTCTCGTTTATTAAATCTTTTAACACAAAAAAAATCGACAATATTGACATCCTTAGAGACATTAAAGCTTGCAAACTTTTTATTAAAGAAAACCCTAACATTTTAATTACGAGGGCCGACAAGGGGAATATCACAGTCATTTTGAAAAAAACCACGTACCTAGAAAAAGTCTCCGAATTAATTTCAGACACAAAAACATATTCTCCTATTAACTCCGATCCCACTGACCGAATTAACCGTACTTTTCACAAATTTGTAAACAACTTAGTCTCTAACAAACAAATTACTCCACAAATCTCACTGACAATTAAAAACCTTCACCCTTACAACCCCAAACTCTACGGACTTCCTAAAATACATAAACACAACGTTCCTCTCAGACCTATCGTGGCTGACCTGAACTCACCTCTTTCAAAATTCTCCAAATACCTTAGCAACATACTCTCTTCAGTCACAGTCAAGTCTCGTTTCTTTACAAAAAACTCCTTTGAACTTGTCAACAATCTCCGCGATTCCGTTATTCCTGATAACTCCTTATTGGTTAGTCTTGACGTAGTATCCCTATTCACAAACGTCCCCCTACAATTAATTTTAGATGCCATCACTGCTAGATGGGACGAAATCTCTTGTCATACAACATTATCACTGCATTGGTTTCTCGAGTCCATAAAATTCATAGTTTCGAATACTTATTTCGAATTCAACGACCATTTTTACCTTCAAATATTTGGCACACCTATGGGTTCTCCTATTTCCCCTTCACTCGCAGAAATTGCTTTACAACACTTAGAGTTGAAAGTTTTTAATTCCTACAATTTAGACCTTCATTTTTATTACAGATATGTTGATGACATCCTTACTTGTGTTCCTGTTAAAAATTTCGAACTCTTACTTCATAGTTTTAACTCATTTAATGAGCATCTCTCCTTTACGTTTGAAAAAGAACAAGAAAATTCTATCAGCTTTTTAGACGTAAAAATTATAAAAACCGCAGACAATCGAATTATCACCAATTGGTTCCAAAAACCTACTTGGTCGGGTAGGTATTTAAATTATCATTCTTACCACCCTTCTAGCATGAAGATAGGCACTATTATTAATTTAGTCGACCATGCCATCCTACTCTCAGACAAACAATTTTGGCCCTCTAACTTATCCCTCATCCGCACAACTTTAATTAACAACTCATATCCACCGCATCTCATCAACTCCGTCACCTCCAACAGACTTAAAACCCTCAACAGTATGCATTCTTCTTTTCCCCAGAAAAAAATTCTAAAGACAATAACTATATAGGCAACGTTTGTTTACCTTACGTAAAAGAACTTTTTCCAGTGTGGAAAAAACTTTTTCATAAGGTAGACATCAGACTAACCTGCAACATAGATCTAACTCTTAAATCCCTCTACACAAACCTGAAATCTCCCACTAGTATAGAACGTACTTCCAACATTGTCTACAAAATAAATTGCAATGATTGCCCTTCTACTTACATAGGTGAAACCGGACAAAATTTAATAAAAAGACTCAAACAACACGACAATAATTCGAAAAACCCCAACCAAAACCAAACTATGATAACAGAACACATAAAAAATTTCAAACACTCCTTTAACTTTTATAATGCCAGTATTCTCTACCATGAACGGAACACCATTCAGAGACGTTTTGCAGAATCTTGTTTCATATCAATATGTGACCACGTGGTGAATAAAAGATCGGATTCCTCCTTACTCTGCGATAACTACCAAGTAATACTAAATAATGTTTCCAAATTTATCTCCTCTGAACAAAACTAAGTGACCTTACTAACCTTGCCAACACTTCCTAGTTTAACTTCGGCCTTGATACCCGAGCTTTACCTACCCATACATAGCAAATTTTGAATAAACCTTAAAAAAATTTTTTATTTTAGATTTTTGAGTTATTATTATAACTACTTAGTAATACTAAATAACATTTCCAATTTTTTTCTCCTAATTCTAACCATACAAACCTAGCCTAACATTACTAGTTTCAACTTCCGACTATTTTCTACCTACACGCCCATAACAATCCTGGAATGACCCTTAAAAATCTCTCAAAACATGTGGTGACTTTTATATATGCCTCGGTACTAGCAAAGTACAGAAGTCGTGGCAGAAATTACATAATTCTACTTACATTTTTGTTCAATAAAACTATCATTTTTCTGTTTACATCATACAAAAAAATTATATAAAAAATGCATAGTGCTGACAAGTTAGTTGTATAAATGTTAGTGCCAAATCTCTAGTGCTGTGTACACTTCTCTATATGTAACTAACCAACGTAATGTAAGTCCACTTGTATTTTATATGTTTTATCCATCTTCATAAATAATTTGTTTGCTTTACATATATACGAGTTTACATATATTGTATGTTTATATATATATATGTATATATATATATATATATATATATATATATATGTATTTGTATGTATGTATGTATATATATGTATATTACTTATTTACATGTATGTTTGTATGTATGTGCATATGTATATGTGTATACATGTAGTTATATATACGTATATATGCATGTATGTATGTGTATATATATATATATATATGTATATATATGTATGTGTATATATATATATATTTGTGAGCATTTATGTACATATGTATATATATATATGTATTGTGTGTATATATATATATATGTATATATATATATATATGTGTGTATATATGTGTATATACATGTTTATGCGTATATGTATGTGTATACGTGTATAGCTATAGTTACATAGATAGGTATGAGTATATGTATGGTTCATACATGTACATGTACGTCGTTGTGAATATGCTTGCACGTTGCATATATGTATATACGTATATTTATATGTGTATAGTCTTACATGTATATGTGTACATATATAGGTATATATTGTTGTATCTGTATATGTATATGTGTATTATATGTTTGTATGTGTGTGTATATGGATATATGCATGTATATATATATATATATATATATATATATATATATATATATATATATATGTGTGTATATGTGTATGTATATATATGTATATATGCGTAGGTTTATATGAGTGTACTTAAATATTTTTGCCTATACTTTTTAATTATTTATTTAATTCTAGTCTCTACTACCTTTCCTATCTTTTATATTTGGTTTGTTGTTAAGTGTTGCTGTTTGTTAATTTTTCTCTTATTGTATAGTTACTTTACCAATCCACATATATTATAATTACCTAGATATGCTAATTTTCATACTGTTTTAGATCCACTGATGATGACATTAAATTGAATGTCGAAACGTTTGGAAATAAAGATTATTTTATAAATCTTTGGCTTTTCTTTGTTTGATGTATCGCCCTCAAGAACTCACTCATATATATATATATATATATATATATATATGTTGTTTTGCATTTATATATATATATGCTGTTTTGTTCATATTAAACAATTAATATTCGTTCCACTCATATCATAAAATTCTATATATATACATATATATACATATATACATACATACAGACACACATACATACATACATACACATACACATATACACATCACACAGGCACACACCTACATATATATAAAAAAATACCCACATACATACAACCATATTACACATACACTTATACTCATAAACATACACATATATACATATACATACATGAGTATCATGTAATATATTGGTATCTGTCCGTAAATTTTTCTGTATTATATGTATGAGCTATTATTAACATCGATTCTGAAATACTTCTTTTAAATAAATCTTTTTCATAATATAATATGTGCGGATTATGGAAATCGAAATCGAGTGTACTTTTTTGTTGTATGGTATTATTTGTACTTTGTAATTCATGTTGTCATTTTCATTTTTTTGTCAGTTTCATTTTTCTAAATTTTGACATATTTTCCCAATATAAGATGAATCGCAGTTCAAACAGTTTATTTTGTAAACAACATCTTTTCTGAAAATATTGATATTGTGTTTATTGAAAAGTCTTTTGGATAAAAGGTATAAATTTTTATCTATATATGGAAAATTCACAAAACATTTATTTTCTGATACAGACAAGTTATGTGAGCAATGCGTGGTTATTATTTGTTTGTCTAACAAAAATTTAATTCTATTTTTAATTATTGGATTGATTATTTTATAAGGGAAACAGTTCATGAGTAATGTGTTAATGACTAATTTGAAATTGTGATTGTGAAATTTTGGGGTAGATAAAAGAATTGCATGATCTACTAAACTGAGAACTGTGAATATCTTTATATTGAGAGGTGTAAACGAATTAAAATTAATGTACCTGCCTGACCAGCTATCTTTCCTGAACTAATTGGTAATGCAAATACCGTCGTCGTTAATGAGCTGAACATCAAGAAAATGTATAGAGTTATCTTTTTCTAATTCTTCTATATTTTTCTATATTCTATATTTTTCTAATTGTAAATGAGAATTATAATTATTAAATTTTTGAAAAATATTCTCTATATCATTTTTGTTAATTAATAAAAGCGTGTCATCGACATATCGAAAATATAGTAGTGGTTTGCAAATTGCAGAACTTAACACACTATTATCTAAATCTTGTAGCACTAAGTCTGCTAAAACGGGACTTAAAGGACTTCCCATAGGACATCCTCTTATCATAGTATAAAATTTATTATTAAATTGGAAATATGAGGCCTTCAGTAGTAAATCTATTCCAGAAATAAACGTTTCGAGGGTAGTGAGGTATATTCAACAATTTGCAACCATCTACTTCTAATGGCAGTAATAACTAATTTATGTGGAATGTTGCTAAAAAGATTAATAACATCAAAACTAACGAAGGAAAAATTATGAGGGATCTTGAAATCCTTTACGCGATCTACTAAAATGTATGAATTGTTAAAAAAATATGGTGGGTTAACTGTAACATTTTTTAAAATTTTGGAAAAGAATTTAGATAAATTATAATAAGGTGAATCAATATATGAAACAATAGGTCTGAAAGGGCAGTTAGGTTTATGTATTTTGGGAAGGCAATAAAATTTAGGTACTAGAGGGTGTTGGATTTTTAACTTTAGGGCGATGGAATTGTTGACGTGACCTTTTTTTCCAAAAGATTGAGTATTTAAAAGCTTGTCTATGATGGTAATTGTTCGGATCACTCGGTAACTCCTCATACATTGTTTTGTCTTCTAGTATGTTCATTGCTTCTTTTTCATAATTATCTCTTAACAGAATTACTGGAATATTTCCTTTGTCTGCTTTACATAAAATTAATTGGCAATTCTCTTTTAGAAAGGTTTTTGCAGCTTTTATGTCCCGATGAATGTATGCTAAATTATTTATTAAATTGATGTTTTGTTTATTATCCTTCAAAATCTTCAATAATTTATGTATGAAAGTGACTCTGATGAAATTTATATCCTTTTCTGTTGGATTCTTAATCAATTTAAGTCCAGCTTTAAATGTCTTTTATGAATGGCAAATTTTGGTCCTAAGGCTAGAATATATTTTATGTTGGTATACATAGACAGGTATAATTGTCTCTGTTTTACTAATGAGCCATTTGTTCCAATCTAATCCTACGTTTAATATTGGATGTAATTTGTCTCTATTTTCTATTAATTTCAATAATTTTTCTTGGTGTTTGGCTTTAAAACGATTGAATTTTTTATTATATTGCTTCAGTTCGAGCTTAAAGAATTTTTCATACTTATCTAATGCTAATATTTCTGGAATATCATGTTTAAGATTAACTATTGTTTTGTTTAACGAAATGATGTTTTTTTCACTGGTCGAAATTTCAAACTTCAATATTTTGTTATGCACTATTTGTAAGCTATTTTGTAATTTGTGATTTGTTTCATAAGGTGTATTTTTTAACGAACAAGTGTTGGAGATGAAATTTGGTAACACATTTTCATGCTTACATTTATTGAGAAAATTCCGCTTGTTAATAGTCTTCGCTAAGGTGAGATGCGTTGTCGATACATGTTTACATCGATTTGCGATTTAATATGGTTGTATGTATGTGAATATATGTGGGTGTTTTTTATATATATGTAGGTGTGTGTCTGTGTGATGTGTATATGTATATTCACATCTGAATTGATCAAATTTATATAATTATGATTTTAGATTAATGTTATTAAATAATATGCGATGCAGTGTACTACGCTAAGAGTTAGATTTTGTTACTACACTGTGCACCATAAGATTTAGATTTCAGATATATATTTTAGCATAATAAGCGATGCCGTGTATTATGCTAATAGATGATGATTTAAATTCTAAATAACACACTGTGTACTAAGTTGAGATTATATGCGATGCAATGTATTACACTAATTGTAAGAATTATTAGATTTTGGTATTACACTGTGCATTTTAAGTTTCAGTTTTAGTTTTAGATTTTAGATTTAAATTGTTTCCTTCACTTTCACTGTTCAGATCCGGTTCGATTAGGACCAAATTATGTTTCACTGTTTGACCATTCAGTTCGAATGGGCCAAAAATATGTTAAAAGATAGGATACAAATGTGTAAGACGTTCGTGATTCACCAAGATGTTGCCGAACTCTATTAAAACACTTGCACTTTAATTATATTGTCAAAGGACCAGATATATTTAGATAGTCGCTATATCATACCGATTAAAAATAATAAAAATAAAAGATGATGAATAAATGTTTAATTGTTGTATATTTAAATGTAACGATTTATAGGCTTATAGATGATATGTTTATTAGATGAGATTTAGATATTACTCTTTTGAGTGTTGATTTGTGAGAGTTTGTTGACTCTTTTGAGTGGTGATTAAAATTCTTAGAAAAATGGACTAATGGTATGATGATAGATTTAGGGAGAGGATGCATGACAATAAAAGGGATTTTTTTATAGTTCTAAATTATATAATAAGAGATAAGGGAAAATATATAATTAAACCAGGGTTGAGTAAGGCGTAAACAAATAATATATTTAAAAAATCACATGTTGGTGGAATAATTATTATATTATAACTAATTCATACAGCTCCATATTTATTTTTCAAAATAGCCAATTTTTCTCTTTATATTTGTAACATTTCCTTATAAAATTGTCTTTTAACATCCCTGATTTTTTGTAATGTAGTCCTTTATGTTCTGCCTTCCTCTAGCAACAGTCGATGGCTCAATTTTATGGCAGATCGTAAAGGCCCACTTTGAATTATTACAGTCGAAACGTTACTTTCATTATTAGAACTCAATTGGCAAATAGGGTTTGTACTTTGCTGCCGATTGAAAATTTCTTGAATTTTCAATTAGGGGTTAATCGCCTTGGATCTGTGAAACATAATTATCTATATGTAGAAAAAACACTAAAATGTTTACTGCCAAACATGCTTACTACCAGATTCATTTTTATCAATGAATCATTTGTATTTCCTCAGTATTACTTTCCATCTGTCCAATGTCGAGAACATTGGTTTATTCAAAACATGTGCCGAATTCGTCATTGATATGGTCTCTGATTTTTTTCCACATCTCCCCTTTGGTCCGTACATTTAGCGAACGTATTTGGAGTTCGTATACTTTATAATAATGTATTAAGGATTTGGTTCGTTCTGAGGTCCAAACCTTATCCTACGGATCATGTTGTCGTTAATCTTTCTGAAGCAAAAATTCTTCCAATTAAAAATGTTTAGTTCCGAGCACTGTTTGTTGATCATCATTGCTACTCTAACTGTTTAATATTTAGTTCTATGTGGTTTTTGAAGTCTGTACAATACGGTTTGATCTTAGTACTTTTTCTACTAACTCAGAACAAACTAAAATTTACTGCCGCAAAGGTGTTGACTAATGTAAGCAAAATATAATGGCATTAACATATACAAAATAAAAATTAATTAATACAGCTACATACAAGCAATGACATATCAGGAAAATCCTTACAGTCAATTCAATATAGATATTTTGCTAACGTATTAGAGTCAGCTCTTTTGGAGGAGTTATATTTAAATAACCGTACGGTATCGTAATACAGGTCGATTTTAATAGATATCAACAAGGTAATAATGAAAAAGTTAGGAAATATGATCTTAGTTTGAACTTTCTTTTACATAATTTAACCGAATCTATTATAAAAAGTAACAGCAAAACTCCAGAAACGAATATTTATTTTTCAAATTTATTAAAATCATAAGCTCTTTTAAATTTTAAGAAAGGTGTATATCCCGAATAAAATTTTTAGTTCAATCTAAGTCTCCACGAATATACCAAGCATCTATTTCACTAGTTAAGAAGTTACTTTATTGAACTCACATGAACAACTCCAATCTTCATAAAATTTTAGTTGCCTCTTTAACTCAATGCTCTCATCCAAACCCTATGGTAACATCAGAAGCAATAAAATGCAATTACTGCAAATATTCAAGACAAAATATACAAAATTGTAGAAAATGCATATTGCACGAGCAAAATGAAAAATCTGTTACAACCCCTGAGAGTACACCTAGTTCTAGTGAAGATGAGTCTACATTATCAAAAGATCAGGAGAGCATTTTGATGGATCTGGCTTAAGGAACGATCAAGAAATCGTTGTGTGATGGCCGTTCGCTGAGATAGTTTGTCCTTTCTGCACGAGTGCCTGTGCTCTGATGTCCGCGAGTGAAGTCTCGCGGCACTTGAAACAGTTCAACCCGGACAGGAAGGTCAAATATATCTGCAGCAGGTGTGAACAGGTCTGTGGTAACCAGGGGGGCTTGACCGTCATCTCTTGTTTTTGTAAAGGTTCGAGATCAGAGGAGGCTATCAAGTTCAATGAATACACGGCGAGATTTTCCTCAAAAAAGCGGGCCTATCTCAGCATGAGCGATATACTCATCCTGGTTTAAGGAACGAGAAAAGACGGTTGCCCCCCCTGCGACCCGAAAGTACAACCTGCGGACTGATGAAGATATCAAGACCTTGAGGAGGGTCGATGACCAATACCTCAAATGTCTCCATGTCAATGACAAAATTAGGGACGAACATTACCCTCATATGACACGCACACAAATTTCAGTTAAACGGGGCGAGCTTGACCTGCGTACGAAGTCCGGTAGAATAGACAAACCAGCGGTTGGTAGCCAAGCGTTAGTCAATCCAGATATACTGGACAACGGTGATTGTGAGCCTGGGCACCAACTGGTTGATGTCCAAGTAGCAGCCCCTCAACAAAATCGAGATGGCGATGACCTTAAATCTTGGACACAACAACTCTCAAAAGATTGGGAAGACTTGCGGGACATAGAGATTGACAAGAAGCTCAATGAGGCGTCTGCCCAGCTCAAAGATCTTAAAATGATGCTAGAAGCTGGTGCTAGACCTAGTGATGTGGTTAGGCACGTTGATAACCTCGCTGATTGCGTTCTTATCCCAGCCCTTACAAAACGGTTGTCTGTACCTTCGTAAAACCGCAGAGAATCCATAGACACAATGAAATCGTGTCTTTTTGTCGAAATGATTTTATCGACAATCACATTGCTGGGCGCTACATGATTAAATCGTCGCTAAAGCCTGACCTCAACCTATGGGGCACTGAAAAGTCTTATATCGTCAACGTCACAATTAGACTCGAGCAGAGAAACTCTCTCGGAAAAGTCTATACCGAAAAAATCCTCAAATATGAGTGCCTCTATCCAGAGGTACTCAATATAACTGGAGCAACACACTGTCGGGTTCTCCCGATAGTTGTGGGGTCCCGTAGTTCTCTACCCCCCAAACCCTTATCAAACATACCCTTCCTTTCCAAACATTCCAAACACACTGGCATAACATCATCATTGGTTGCAGTTAGAACATCGATAGAAATGGGCAACAGGTTCTTAGACGGCTAGTACGAGATGCTGACGAACACCACGCAAGAAACAATGGATAATGAATTTTTCTAAAAACGATATTTTATAAATTTGCCGCGTGATGTACTTTCAAAGCGTACCTGTATGTGTCGCAGCTGCGGGTTTCTTTAATTTTTTTTTATATAAAACGCAGAGGAAGAAATCACGGGAGGCCTATTGTATTGTCTATGTTGCCTACTTTTTTGTTCTGCGTTTATAGCCCTTCTAGCTTATGTGAGGCGTTTGACAAACAACAACATCTCGTTTGTCAAATGCAGCAGATACGACGCTTGATTGAATCGTAGCAATTACGGTGCCGACACGGTGCTCTGGTCACGAGGAAATCAAGTGTCTTAATCGCGACTGGTCAATATCATACCAAGAAGTGTCCAACTTTGGCACATTTTTATAGCCAAATGCCTTGTCATCTAATTAGGGACGCGCATGAATGGAGTAACGAGATTCCTACTGACCCTATCTACTTTCTAGCAAAACCACTGTCAAGGGAACGGGCTTGGAAAAATTAGGGAGAAAAGAAGATCCTTTTGAGCTTTACTCTAGAGTGGAATTGTAAAGGACAGAATTATAATTCTGTTCAAGCCAGATTTCATGCCGGACAGTTTGTTACCTGGCATCGATATAATAAATCATAATTTAGGATCTTGACCGATATATTTTTTGATCTTGCCAGCCAGATTTCACGTGTAAGCCGCTATTTACTACGGAAGTATCCTTAACCTAATTGCTGCCACGCAAGGTCAGAAACTGATTTTCATAACAACTTCTGTCCTCGGAAATTCCTGTCGTATTTTACGAATAGAGCACGTCCTATTAGGGGACAGATTAACTATTTGGTGGCTAGTACTTTCAGTGTCCAATAGGAAAGCTGTATTTTGCCACGTGATTCAACGCATGTACTTGACTCGTGACCTTGGGGTTTGGCAAGTTTTCGGTGTTTATCGTTGTGACTTGCCATTGTGCATGAATACATCGTATTTTAATATTGTCCAGGGTATAGTATATAAATATTACCAGAATGAATTCCGACAAGTGGTCCAGGAATCAAATTGAATCGTTAATTGATATCGTACGAGAAGAAACTTATCTTTATGCTACAGACTCGCCTGCATATTACGATAAACATTTGAGAGGCCAAGCATTGGACAGAGTTGTACAAAAAATGTTGAGAATACAGCCCACAGTGACTCGAGATGAATGCCAAAAGAAATTCAAACCTGTAAGAACACAATACAATTTCGGGAACAATAAGGTAAAAGCATCAATGAGAAACGGGATTAGGACCGAAAATGTAAGTTTGTTTTCTCTTTTTTTATTAAATTTAATGAAATATCCAGCATCTGACTAATGCACCTTATATACCTTATAGGTCTATAAACCCTTTTTATGGTACTTCTCAAAACTATCGTTTTTAGAAAGATTTCTCCCACTGAGAAAAAGTAGAAGCTCGATTGAAGCACCTCGGACGCAGGAGTACCTTGAATGTGATGTAGTGGCAGGTGTGGAGGATGACTGTCCTACATTTGAGGGACTCGAGATGAAAGCCAAAAAAATTCAAAGCTTTAAGAACACAATACAATTTTGAGAACAATAAGGTAAAAGCATCAATGAGAAGCGGGATTGGGACCGAAAATGTAAGTTTGTTTCCTTTTTTTATTCAATAATTACCTTTAGTAAAATATCCAGCATCTGACTAATGCACCTTATATACCTTATAGGCGTATAAATCCTTTTTGTGGTACTTCTCAAAACTATCGTTTTTAGAAAGTTTTCACACACCGAGACAAAGTAGAAGCTCGATTAAAACACCTCAGAGGCAGGAGTACCTTGAATGTGATGTTGTGGCAGGTGTGGAGGATGACTGTGCTATATTTGAGGCACCTGGAGTATCAGCATCAAATTTTGAGTGTTTTTCATCTGCTCTTTCTACTTCTGCTGGATATACCAATGAATAAGACCAAAAAAAAATAGAAAGGACTCATCAAACGATGATATCTTTACTTGTGCAATAATCAGACTGGCGGAATCAATGGAAAAGCGACAAGAAGCACCTAAAGATTCACAAGGAGGGGCTGCGGATCAAGTTTTTTCTTAACTTGCATCGCTTGTGAAACAAATTAAAAATAAAAAGCGAAGGGCAAGGACACTCAGTAAGGTTTCACAACTTGTGTTTGTAGAATACACACAAGACTCACTCAAAAAAAGCAATTCCATCTGTTTTCTTCAATGACGGAAGGCAAGAAAATCATTCGGTTTTAATTAAAAAAGAATGGTATAATTTTATAATAAAAATTGTTTTATCTATTATTTAACAATAAAATGTTTGAAATGAGCATTAACAGTGTTCATGTTGATGAACGCATGAAGTATATTTATAATATTGAAATGAATATTGATTTCACAGTGCTTAGAGAGAAACAACCCCCAATCGATGGAAGACTGTTGCCTTGAAAAAGTCACACACGAAGCTGACCCTGAAAACTTGGAAATGCTGGACGATAGAAATAGGACGCACAAGCTCTTTGAAACCACCGATGGTACAGATCAGATGGTAATACAAATGAAATTCAGATTAGACTTCAATTGAAAGACCTCACACACCGGTAGAAAATTGTACCCGGTCGTCCCTCGATTCCGCCTCAAGTAACGGTCTTTCATTAATATAATACATCTTATGTAATATATAGCTTAATGTAAACTATGTAATATACTATGTAATATTCAAGCAAAGCAACACTGGTGATATTTGTACTTCAAACATAAGGACACCGAATTCAGCAAGAAAATTTATCGAGATTTTGAAGAAACGGATTACTGTGAAAAACAAAACCATTTATAAACTCACGAGACAACTTAACAAAAAACAAAAGTAAGCATATCAACAAATTACGTGATGCTGTGAACTCCATGAAGAGGACATTTCTTAGTAATTCTGATGCTGTACAGCATATCACTGTAAGTGAAATGTTATCACCATAGACATTATATTACACATAGTGTATTTGTAAGGTATATGTTTATCACATATAATTTTCTCCATTACTAAAGGAACATACTATAATGTATGTGTGTAGTTAAGCAAATAAATATAATTACGTAAAATTTCATACAT
Organism: Ctenocephalides felis; assembly: GCF_003426905.1. Classification (NCBI taxonomy): domain Eukaryota; kingdom Metazoa; phylum Arthropoda; class Insecta; order Siphonaptera; family Pulicidae; genus Ctenocephalides; species Ctenocephalides felis. Next base: position 36,702 of record NW_020538671.1, read on the forward strand.
TTTTTGGTATACTCATTTTAAATACACCTTACCTTTTTAAGGACAATATGCCTGCAGTACTCGGTGATTTGAATCAAAACGAAAGCAGAACCTTCGAAGCGAAACGAACGACGTATGAGCCTGAAATTCGAAAATTTCCGATGATCCTACAGTTTTACTCGAGTAGAGCCTACGATTTCGTTCGTCAACAATTCGGAAATTTATTGCCTGCGCCATTGACAATTTGACAGTGGCTGTGCTTATTGGATTCGACTCCGGGATTCAATAGAAGTATTTTGGAAAGACTTACTATTTATTCTGAAACTACAGGTGAACCACTTGTTTGCAATTTTATCATAGTACAACAAAACATGGAAGGCGTTTTGGATATACAGATATTGGTCTTGATCCATTCACCAGAAAACCTCTCTGTGGGGAGTATCCTGATTTGGCAAATCACGCATTGATGTTTATGGCAGTGGATTTGAAAGGGCAATTCAAGACCATCCTAGCTTATTTTCTTATTACCAAATTGAATGGAGTTGAATATGCTAACCTTGTACGGATATTGCTGAATGGTTTTCTGATTTGTGCAATCCTAAATTATCTTTAAAATCATCCGTTTTAACAGGTAAGTTCATTTAATTTTTTTTGTTTTATTCGTATATAATATGTTGAAGATAGTAAGTGAAACAACCTACATGTCATGAAAAAATGCTATATATTACAGATAAATAAAAAACAATTTTTAGATTTCCATCATTAACCAATAATTGTATTTAATGAGTCTCCAGGGTGCAGCACTGGCGACGAAGCGCCCTTATGTGCCACACTGTCTAATGGGGGCGATTATTTGAGCCCTCTTGTCATGACTCCACAGTCATATCGTCAACCAGTTTAGGAAGTTTGTGAACGGGGAACACAAAGAGATTTTAGTTGTTTTTTCCATAAACAAACAAATTGCAAAATGTAATAGAGGGAAAAATACATGCTTGAATGTATTTGTCATAAATGAAATTAACACTGCAAAAGTTATCTGAAAATACTACTTCCGCAAAACAAACAGACTTAGACCAGAGTAATATGCTTAATGGTCTATTTCCTGTAAATTCCTGATATTATACCAGTATTCCTTTAGCAGAGGAATTAGTAAAGATGAAATGCCATCTCACTGACACAATAAAAGTTAATCGAAAAGCCATACCTATGGAAATTCATAAAACAAAATTTTCAGAAGAAAAAAAAAACTGTAGCATATAGAAAAAATAATATTACACGTCTTGCGTGGGAGGATAGAAGAACTATCACAATGCTGAACAATTATACACATCCGGAAATGGAACCAAGATACTGAAAGTTATGTGGTGGAAATATTATATCCATTGATTATAATATTGTAATTTAATCTATAAGTTTTTGGTCTTTGATAATTGTTTTAATAAAAGAGCTATTTTTAGATTTTGATAAAAAGTATCAATACTTTTGTTACAGTATTGTTACCACTACTATTTTTTTGACATTTATGTGGGGAATTAATTTTTCCTTGTGAAAATCACTGGAATATCAATTGAAAACTCGTTCACTACAACTTCACATGCTATTCATTGCAAAGTGTTTTGTCAGTACGTAGATACAAATTTAGATCAAAATTTGTTTAGTTGAATTAATTTAATAAAATAACTGTTTTAGAATAGAAATTATTAGTTCAGTGCGAAGTTATTTTTCAACACGTAGATACAATTTTAGAGTAAAGTTTGATAAATTTGTGCTTGTTTGAAACTATAAATTGACTAAAATAATTATTTGTAAATAGGAATTCAGTGCGGAGATTTTTCAATAAGTAGATACAATTTTAGGAAGATCGTTGAATTTGCAAAATTGTTGATTTTAAAACGATTGTTTTTGAATCAAATTAGAAACCAATATATTTCAAGAACATAGAAAAGAGAGCGTAGTGAATTCGGTTTGGCATTATTATTTATCTACAACTAAACAAGTAGTAAAATGTAAAAAATGTACAAAAGAAATTAAATGTCAGTTATGGTAAAACTCGGTCATTTGAGTGAAGTTGACCATCAGTTATGTTTTGCCCATGGCATTCATTTAGCTGTTAGGGATGTCCTTTACGAAAACAACACCAGTTTAATAATTGATAATACTGAAAATGATCTAAGCGCATTCCAATACAACGATTATGATAGTGATGTAGAAGATGATGATGACCTAGAAACTGACAATGAAGAAAATCAAAAGAATGCAGATGAAGATGTTGATATAGTATTAGAGCTTGGATCTGTCGACACTGTAATAAATTTAAATTACGCTAATTTATTTCCGCTGGCAAAAAATAATTAGAAGTGTTATTGAAATGTTTAGAAGATCTTTAACAAAAAATGCTCAATATTTATAAAAATAAGTAAAACAAGTATTTGGAAAAGAATTGAATATGCAGTTGGATGTCATCACATGAGAGAATAGTTTACTTACTATTTTGGAAAGATTGTACCAACTACGTTATTGTGTCCAAAAGGCGTTAATTGATTTGAAATTAAAAATAGTCTTTCTGAAGCATATTTTTTATTACTTTCAGTAGTGATTGATGCACTGTCACCACCAGTTAAATTAGGCGTCGAAGCACTATGCCTACAAGATGTTAACTTTCTTGTGACAGACGCGTCATTTAAATTTATGATTGCGCAAAACAGTATGATAATCAGTGAAATAGTAAATGCTCTGAAGTTTAGGATAATGCAGGACGGTCAAACCTATCCCAAGTTTTGCAATATATACATAACGCTTCACTTAATGAAATTGAAACAGATACAAAGGGTATGGGCGTGTTTCCATACAGAATTGGCCCCACCCTGGTATTTAGATAATTTTGATGCCATTTTATAGGTATTTTTGAGAAAATCCGATATACCAAATTTCAAATCCGTAGCTCATCATTTGGCCGAGATATCATTGAAAATGTGTGAAAGTGGCCCCTTTTTTCAAAGTCGTTTTTTGTCGCAACTGTAAGAGATATCGACAAACCAATAACGCCAATCTGTTCACATTCGTATGTACTACATTATTAATAACAAATATTGTTAAATAATTATTTTTTAGTGCATGAAAAAGTGAAAATAATTTTTTGTTTTGAATTTTCGGGTAGTGCGGTTGTTTGGACTAATTTTTAATTAGCATCGTTAGAAAGGCTATTGAATTTTCTTTTAGTGTGCAAAATTTTGTTTTATTTCATGTGGTAGAACACATTCAAAATTAGAAAAAACCTGAGCAAGTACACGCTCGCGCTCATATAATACCCGTGTAAGTCGTCTCTCATTCGCAACGACTAGCAACAGCATTGCTCGCCGCGCGTCTTGATAAATTAAAACATTTTTAATAAAACACAAGATATATACATTTATATTTTGAATAATTATATATTTATATTTATATGTATAATAATAACGATATTTTTATATAATTAAATAAATATTATTTATATATTGCACAAGTATATTATATGATTTAATCATCATTAATAATTTATTAAATAATTATTACTTATTAATTAATTATTATTTATTAATATTAATTATTAATACCACTAAATAAATAAAAAATAGATTGATAAAAAATATACATAATAATAGTACATCGGTATATGATTACTATTCATGCTACAGCGCAATGTATACAAATGCAAGTATACTAAGTTAGTCATAAATATATTAAATAATATCTTGAAGTTTTTTTTTAAATTAAATAAATTTTTTAACCTATAAATTCTCATAATAATTATTGAACTACTGCACTATTGTGTATCATCCTTAATTAACGATATTTGAAATTTCGCTCGCAAAAACCACACATAAGATAACAAAATACAGACAGCATATAATTAATATAATTTTGGAATTTAACTAATCATGAAGTTTTTGATAATTATTAAATAAATAATACTTTTTTAATTTTTGTGTGCTCTACACCTTTGTACCAGTCGATTTTGCACTTTTCTTATATTTTAGTGTCAATTTAATTTAATTACTATATAATTTAGTTATTACCACAATACAATACATAATTAAAATGCCGCGAAATTTCAAACATCGTTTTAATTAAGATGATACACAATAGTGCAGTAGTTCAATAATTATCATGAGTATTTATAGGTTGAGATATTCTATTCAATATATTCTTATATATTATTTAATTTAAAAAAAAACTTGAAGATATTATTAAATACATTTATGACTAACTTAGTATACTTGCATTTGTATACATTGCGCTGTAGCATGAATAGTAATCATATACCGATGTACTATTATTATGTATATTTTTTATCAATCTATTTTTTATTTATTTAGTGGTATTAATAATTAATATTAATAAATAATAATTAATTAATAAGTAATAATTATTTAATAAATTATTAATGATGATTAAATCATATAATATACTTGTGCAATATATAAATAATATTTATTTAATTATATAAAAATATCGTTATTATTATACATATAAATATAAATATATAATTATTCAAAATATAAATGTATATATCTTGTGTTTTATTAAAAATGTTTTAATTTATCAAGACGCGCGGCGAGCAATGCTGTTGCTAGTCGTTGCGAATGAGAGACGACTTACACGGGTATTATATGAGCGCGAGCGTGTACTTGCTCAGGTTTTTTCTAATTTTGAATGTGTTCTACCACATGAAATAAAACAAAATTTTGCACACTAAAAGAAAATTCAATAGCCTTTCTAACGATGCTAATTAAAAATTAGTCCAAACAACCGCACTACCCGAAAATTCAAAACAAAAAATTATTTTCACTTTTTCATGCACTAAAAAATAATTATTTAACAATATTTGTTATTAATAATGTAGTACATACGAATGTGAACAGATTGGCGTTATTGGTTTGTCGATACCTCTTACAGTTGCGACAAAAAACGACTTTGAAAAAAGGGGCCACTTTCACACATTTTCAATGATATCTCGGCCAAATGATGAGCTACGGATTTGAAATTTGGTATATCGGATTTTCTCGAAAATACCTATAAAATGGCATCAAAATTATCTAAATACCAGGGTGGGGCCAATTCTGTATGGAAACACGCCCATACCCTTTAAGCCCAAAAATTTTAAACGGTTCTATAATAAAAATATTAATTCCACTAAAACGCCTAGGAGTTAAAGTTAATGATGCAGACATCGAATACGTTGATCTTGAAGATGAGGATACGCCTGGTACATCTTTCTTCTCCATAAAAACTGCGGATCTTTCATTTAAAAACAAATTAGGCAACATTATAAATAAAGCAATGACCAAAGTTCCAAGCTCGAGGAAACAAATCAAGAGACTGGGGATATGGCAAAAGCTGAAAAAAACTACAACTTTTTCAACAACATGGTGTTAGGGGAGTACATCTAAAATTTGCATATGAACATTTATTAATAATACCGCCAACAAGTGTGAAGTCGAAAAAAGCTTTTTCAGCTGCTCAACATATAAATACCAAAATAAGATCGAGATTAGACGACGATACGTTGGAACATATTTGTTTTTTAAAATCTTATTTTAGTTCGCATAAGCAATTATAATAAAGTATTTTTATTCATGTAATTATATGATATTAATTTTATTAGGTCTATTTTTTTATATTTGTATAAGTTACTTTCAATTATGTTTACATTTAAAAAAAAAAATAACATCGGTATTTTACCGGTTTACCGGTTTTAAAAGTCGAAAATATCGAAATACCGGTATTTAAATTTTTTATCGGTATTGCATTCCCTAGTTTTTATAGTAGTCCATTATGGGATTCGTTGAAGATTGTATATTATTATCTGCTAAGTAAATTAATAAATATTATGTATTTTTATATTGTCAATAGTAAATTGATGAAATTAGTGAAAAGTGTAGTAAACAAAATATATTTGTGAGATTATTGAAGTTTATTTTAAATATTAATAGTATAGTTATTAAATATAAATAAAATTAAATACTATAGTCATCAAATAATATATATTTATTAAATATAAATAGTATAATTATGATTGACTGAATTTAATTTCGCCTCCGACCGTCGTAGGGTCTACACATCTTAAAAATAAATATATTATTTAAATTTTAAATAGAATAATATTATACCTATAAATCTCAAAATGAATAAGTATAAACCTACAATGAAGATTAATATTCTAGATCTTTAAATACCGTTGTGAATCGAACAAATTTTACCGAAGACTATTATACCTGCCGGTATCAAGTTGTTACATGTGTTATATCAAGGATCAAAATCAAAATCAAGATGGTCAACACTGGAAGCCTAGAAGAATGTATTAGTTTACAGTTGTTAATTCACAGAATGTATTGCTCAATGAGAGCGACAGAACAATTGCAAAAGAGTTGGCAATAGCCAATTCCACGTTGCAAAGCATTAGTTCTAATTCTTCTAATGTGCAACCTGAAGTGAAGGTAACATCCAAAGCAGTCAAAAGTAAAGTTGAACAAATCAAGGCGTCAACACCACTTTCTTCTTCCTTTTCCCCACTAACACCCAAAGTACTAATTTTGTCCGACAGTCACGGCTGAATCAGGTCCAGGTCCTAAAGTTAGTGTGTTCGGAATCGTTAAGCCGAGTGCTTCGGTCATTCGGAATCATTGTATTTATCGTGATTTCGGTCATGGTAAAATTAGATTCAATAGGTACGCAGAAGCTCTGTGGTTTTCTCGTTAGAGAAGCGCTGACCCTGCCAAATTCCCGAAAATCCGGCTCCTTTCGCATTTGATTCTGATGATGCTTTATCTTTTATATTTTGCCAAAACATTCAAAATTTACTTAGCAAATTACTTAAAATTGAATTACTTTTAAATGACTATAAACCTTATTTGTTATGCTTTTCGGAACATTGGTTTAACGGCATTAAACTCAAATTAATTAAATTAAGCGGTTACTATTTATGCTCCTCTTTCTGTTAAAAATTAAATGTAATAGCATTATAACAAGTATTACACCTATTAATTTTTTTTTTAGTTTTGCGCCTATTAATTCGCGCACATTTTTTTCTTACTACTTATTGTATTGTTTGCGTGTATAGAGCTCCAGATCAAGATGCTAAAAAACTGCTCTTAATTATTATTTTCCAGATTTGGGAATAAAAGTTTCGTAACGGGTATTTAAAAAAAAATTTAGCCATCAGAAGAATCTCAAGATATACAAGCCTTAAATAAATTATCCCAATATCATAAAAAAAATCTTCAAGTTATTGCATCACATAATACTAATGTTGGGCTTAATATTATTTTATTGTTGTATTTCACTGTAATTAATTCAACTAAGATAACTGTTGACTGTTGATCCTATGACAACCACAAATAACTGTTAACGCAAAGGACAACGACAAACAAGCGGCTCTATGAACGAAATGGCAACTTTATTTCTAAGTCCATGCTTGTAATGGAGCGAACTTCCTGATGAGGCGTAGTCGCCATGTTTCAAATATGATTGTAAATATTTTTTTTTGTGTTCTTTTGATTTTGAGACATGCTGAAAATAACATTAAATACAGAGGAAGTAAATTGAAATATACAAAACCTGAGGTAAGCATATTCCTTATATTTTATGTGCATTTATGTTATTAACTTGTCGTACCAAATTGTTTTATTATAGTCAGCAGTTCTATAAAAAATTAATTCGTTTTTTTAATCATTCCAGAATAAATAAAATTGTCCATAATATTGACGTGCAATGCCGGATAACAATAAAAAATTAAAAGATGATAACAGGAAATTTAATAGTAATTGGGAAAATGACTACTTTTTCATACAAATAAAAAATAATGCTGTGTGCTTAATTTTGTTGTGAAACTATTCTTTCTAAAACTTATAACCTACGAGTACATTATGAAAAACATACGGAACTTTCTGTACTTTCTGGTGATGAACGGAAGACCAAATTATTCCTGCTGAAGGTTAACTTGATGTCTCAACAAAATATGTTTCAGAAACACAGGCAAAAATCAAATGACGTTGTCAGCGCAAGTTTTAAAATCTCTCAAATCATTGCAAAAAATTTAAACCATTTTCAGATGGAGATTACACGAAAGAGTGTTTAATTGCTGTAGCAGAAGAAATTGATCCGGAAAAGCTTCAAATTACAAGCAAATACATACAAAGAGTTGATAATGTTTCAACCAAAATTTCCTTGCAAAACAATTTGTTTATTATTCATTATTGTTGGATGGGATATCAACGACACATCACAACTTGCGACGATGTACAAGTGCCACACACGTTACCAATTGCAAGAATGTAGTGTGCATACATTACATAAGAACATTGTTTATATTGCGGAATTTATATTCATTTCATTGCGTATTATGAAAGCTCGAATTACTTCTTACAAAGTTGCAAATATCCAGTTACACATTTTTAATTTGAACAAATATATATTAAAGAAATTATTAAATATTGAGCACAATCAAGTTGCCATTTATTAGGTCCGCGGAAGACCATTTACAGGTGATACTCCATTACGGCTACAGTCAAACAATTGGGCACATTTCCGACGCCACCGAAAACAATTTCGCATGCAGGCGATGAAGACATTCAATTGACTCCAAATAAAAATTTTAGAATTAATTTTTGCTATATCATACTTGATACTGCTGCTTCAACATTGACTGCCCGTTTTGAAACTTTATCAAACTTTGAAAATTCTTTCAAATTTCTTTATAAACTTAATAATATGAAACCTAACGTAATAAAACAAAATTGTTTCGATCTACAATACAAATTTGAAGATGGCCCATCTCTTTAAAAATGGACATGCAACGCTTTTAAGTGCTGTGAAAAAATGATGGAGTCAAATTGCCACGCGCATGATATTTGTGGTGCAACTTTCAGCTGGACAATGTTTAGCTTTTAGAGAATCTTCGAACAAATGGTATGAAAATATAATGGTAATTTTCTAAAGACCATTGCAATGATAGGAAAATTCGATGACATGATGGCAGATCACCTAAAGCGAGTACAAGAATCAATCACTTTAAAAACCCACATGCCAAATTACCTGGAAAATAGATATCAACATGGAGTAATATAACATATAATATCTCTGAACAAATGCGCTTTGCACTGTTTTTGCTTGGAGTACTGCAAAACTCTAATTATAGATGGCTTCTGTGTGCTCAATTTCAAATACGAATCGCGCGAGCTATTAATCGCTTGTGCCGATGGGGAAACCCGTGTGGTATTTGATCGTGGGTACAATTAACCTAACTTTGTAAACGCGTTTTGTTCTAATTTGAAATTTTGTTTTTGTGAGCATAGTAAATAAATTTAATATGGCGTGTCACTTGCCAAATTGTTCAAATTCCAAAGTGAATATTAAATTGCACGTCTTTTCTGCGAGTAATGATCAGGTATGTATGATTATATATTATATTTATATAATGAAAATATGATGAAAATATCTTACAAGGTAACCATCAGGTTTACTCTTCTGCGATTTTGATGAAACTTCGCATAGTTATAGAGTTGATGGTCAAACCGAACACCTATAAATATTAGAGTCCTATGAGAAGCGGTTTAATTATAAAAATTAAATAAAAATTGATTAAAGCTGCGAAAAACGCGCTAAACTCTATATCTACTCTCAACTGTTTGATTTTTACATCTATTTGGTTAAATATTATAATAATAATTATTAATTTGTTACATGTACTACACAAATATGTGAAATTTATAAACAGTAGATATTTATGAAAGAATTCTGAAAATAAATATATTTGCATTGCTATTGATAAAATAAAATAAAACATTTTTTTTATAAATGATATGTATCGTAGAACTAGTATCAGTACCTGTCAATGCCCCAACGCTGGGGTGTTTGAAATAGGTATAAACACACCTACAGGTAGGTAGAAATTTAGAGCCTTTATTTAATTACATATTTTATACCTTCAGAATAAAGCTTTCTAACATCTTATTACAGTTATATATCGAATTACTTTTATAATAAACTGAAAAATAATGTAGTATGATTTTGTTCTCTTTAGCGTTCGGTTGTGATATATTTGAAAATTAAAAGGGCTAATATAATTAAAACATCCAGTGATGAAGAATATCCATTTTCTTGTGAAAAACAAGTTATAATAGATGCATTTAATTTGTGTAAGGAATCATTATTTAAATTAAAAAATATTGTTGGAGTTCCAAGTGCGAAAAAATCAGAAAGGGCTGTGATATTAGGGAACTTTTTGTGTGACATTATTGTTAAAACTCTAGAAAAACATTCTTTTGAAATAGTTCATGAATTATATATGGATGTTGAAAATCAAAGCGACGATTCTGAAGAAACATCGTCTTCAGCAAACTTAAGTTCATCTTTCGCAGAAACAATAAATGAAAGTTCTGAAAGTACTTAACCAACGACAGAAAGAGAGGAATATGAGCCATTGAAAAAAAATTGTTATTCATTCCGTTGGACTTCAAAATTAAAGTGGTGCATCCATACTGGACTCTTAAAAGTTGTCCAAAGATTTGGTTCGTTTGCTCTGAAAAACAAATCTGATTTATCAAACTGGAAACGATACATTATCAATGGCGGTACTGCAACCGAAAAATTTTAAACAATTGATATTTTATTGGATGTTTTCATATTGGATATTTTCCGATTTAAAGCTTCTCTAGCGTGGGACGATAAATTCAAAGTGAATCATAAGATTTGCCAACGGCGTACAACAAAATATATTAAGTCCTAAAAAGCCTTGGAGATTGATGTGATTTTGGACGAATCAAATAAATGTCAAAGGTATATATCAAATATTATGCCAAATTTTAATGAAGACTTTATTATAAATACGGACCAAACTGGATGTGAATATAGAATGGATGTGAAAAGAACATTATTGTACAAAGGAGAAAAAGCAACGGAAATATATTTGGGAGATTTTAGTAAAGTAACTCACACATATACTGCATAGTATTCTGTGATAGCATCAGGAAGACTGGTTCCTAAAGTGTTTTTATGTTTGCGTGAGCCAGCGGGCGATTTTGGCCCAAGAGTACCGTCAGAAATGGACAAATACATGTCAGAATTTGGAAATGTTTTTCTGACTGCTTCTAAAAGTGGAACATTAACAAAAGGACATTTTGTGTCATATAAAAACAATGTTTTACGGCCCTATGTGGAAAATAGCAAGTTTTTGCTGATAATTGACTCATGGGGTCAGACGGATCCAGCTTTATTCAATAATAATTTTACGAACGAGGATGGAGAAAGAACCAGCACAGTAGAGATTATTCCTCCTCATTGCACATCTTATTGCCAACCGTGTGACGTGTACTTTTTTAGACAAGCGAAGGGGTTCATGCGTAAAATCCAAAATTGTTATCAAGTCACGCAAATTGAAAGGGAATTAAATAGAAGAGAAGACGCAGTGAAAATACATTCTTTAATACATCACCAATTATCTGCTGATGTATTTAAAAAAATGATCAGATATGCATGGTTTGCGAGTCAATTAGGAAACACTAGAGAAGTATTTTTCAACGTAAATCAGATATGCTTTTTAGGATCTATAAGTAGTGCCAAATGCCTATGTAACACAGCAGCATTTTTAAAGTGTGCTCACTGCAATATATTTTTATGTTTTTCATGCTTTTATGATAAATATCATCCAGCAAATTGTAAGCCTTGAATTTTTTATTTTATATTATTATTTATTTATGTTTGATATTATTTTAGTTTAAATACATATCATTTATAAAAAAAAAATGTTTTATTTTATTTTATCAATATGCAATGCAAATACATTCATTTTCAGAATGCTTTCATAAATATCTACTATTTATAAATATCACATATTTGTGTAGTACATGTAACAAATTAATAATTATTATTATAATCTTTAACCAAATAGATGTAAAAATAAATAAAAAAAAATTATTCTAGCGGGATTCGAACTGGCGACTGTGAGCCTAGGCCTCGAACAAAAAGTTGAAAGTAACCGCCGCAAACCACTCGGCTATCTCGACAGATAGATACGGAGCGCATCGCGCGTAGAGATATAGAGCTTAGCGCGTTTTTCGCAGCTTTAATCAATTTTTATTTAATTTTTATAATTAAACCGCTTCTCATAGGACTCTAACAAATGTCAGGTGTTCGGTTTGACCATCAACTCTACAACTATGCGAAGTTTCATCAAAATCCCAGAAGAGTAAACCTGATAGTTACCTTGTTAGATGTTTGCAGTTTGGGTTCAAAGGGCTAATAATGCACTAATGGATGATTTAACTCCTTTGTGTTGTGGCAACTCGCAATATATTTGCAACGTACATTTATCAGATATCTGTAAAGTAGAAAACTTTTCGAGCAGTTCGAATAGGCGTCTTGAAATTAATGCTATTCCTACCTGGACTATGCCTGGTTTGTACATACAATATGCATAGTGTAGGAATGTTTTATAATAAGCTGATTATATTTAGCTCAATTCATATTTTGCTTGATATTTGTAGGGTTCGCTGGAGATCCTTACCTATCTGAAAATTGCTCAATGGATAAAGATTTCGTAGGAATAATAAAATTTATATATGTAATTGATGGATAGATTTTAAAAAACATATATTATTTCAGAACATGGTGTGTCAATCCGGTAAAGTCATCAAAAAGCAGGATCATACAGATTGTCAAAGGATCCTACCCCGGGCGATTAAATATTGTTTAATCTTTTTTTAAAATAAGGTAGTTGTGTCTTTAAACGAAGTGTCTGTTGTTTTTTAAATAATTTATATAATAAAATTATTCCTGTTTAAGCTGGTTCAAGCTTCATAGAAGTGGGTGAATTGGATACGTCCATATATACTGTACAGGAATTAAGAATTAGTTCTCCTGTCTAACTAGGAGAACTTCCTGATGCAGACTCGATAAGTAATCATCATAGATGGTTCGAGATACAATCTAATACAAGAGAAGGAGAATTACTCAGCAACCCCATCAGTGAGAAGGCCAAGTAATTAGAATTGTAAAAATTTTGTAACCATATGCAAAATATTACTGATAGGTACATCTTATGTTCTTTTGAGATGGAGACCTAAAAACTTGGAAATAGATTTTTGTAGTACGCCTAAGTTACCTATTGTGTCACCAGTTTCCCGCAAAGGTATTTTTTTATAATACTTGCAGCAATAATAATTAGTTAATCAAATATGATATTACAACATGTTATATACAGCAATCAGAACTCTAATGCAATAATTTAAGGGATAAATTGCAACAGAGTATAAAATGTTCTAAAAAGTTTTCAAATATTCCGGAAACATTAAATATAAGAGCTATAAATTTTATATTGTCACAATTAAGAGAGCGTATTAAGAAGCCCAAAGAAAGAAAATTCACAGATGAGGATAAAATTCTTGCTTTAAGTTTGTATCAAAAGTCTCCACTATAGGTTTACTATTTTTGGAAACAAATATTTATTTTGCCATCTTCTCAAACATTGAAAAAGTTGCTTTCAGTATTAATGAGTGTCTTTTTAATACATTAGGTTCAGCTATTTCTCTTAAAAAGTATGAAAGTAACAAATACTGTGTTTTAATGTATCTTCAGAATTATCATATAATTGGAAAATGTATCACATTGTTGTTTTTGTAGAGCTAGCATATGGCAGAAAATGTTTATTTGCGGATCATGCACTTGTTTTCATGATGAAAGAAATAAAGGATCGTTGGAAGCAACTATTTGCTTTTTACTTTTTCGAAGGCGGGGTAAATAGTTTTGATTTAAAATTTGCAAGAAAGTTATTTAGTATCGGACTGAATGTTATTGCCACAGTTTGCGACCAATATACAGCAAATTGCAAAGTAGTGAAAATGCTTTTAAAAGATACAGAAGAGTATTATAAAGCAAATAACATTCATTGGAAAAAATATTATAATTAATATATAAAAAGGTAGATTTCATTAGCAAAATGATGCAGTACAATACAAAATTGAAGATGGAGAATCCTGCGATGTCAGTAGCATCGAATTATTTGATGAATTAGTTTCTTCAAAAATGATCATAAAAAAAGAAAACAGCCTCAAGAATAAATTAAATTTTTACATAAATACAACTTGGAAACGTTTTTCCCAAATACCGTCACAAGTATAAAACATTTACTGACAGTTCCAGAATCTGTTGCATATGAAGAAAGAAGTTTTTCAAGATTAAAAATAATTTTAGAATATCCATAATTGCAATAGAAAATGAAATTGCTGATTATTTCAGTAGACAGAAGGCGATTGAAAACTTTGCTTACAAAGAGTCGCGTCGAGTTGACTTTTAATTATATTACTTAAAGTGTAATAGTATTGGACAAAATTGTTATATTCAAATTCGTTGTGAACAACAAGCGTTATGACTGATAGGTTGGTAGCATGTATGCGCCACCTTCAATATGTATGTTCTAGGTGCAACTTGTATAAGAGAATTGCGTTCTCTTCTTCATGAAGATTCCGTAAGTATAAACATCGTAATAAATAAATAGTTAAATTCATACATCCAGCGATTCTTTATTCCATCAATTTAATTTTCATCAATGAATAATAACCGAAAACGTTTTAATTTATATTTAAAGCCAAACTCTTATTAGGACACAAGACGTTTGACAGTTTTTTTTCCTTTTAATTCCTTTTAAAACGATTGAGAAAACTGTAATCGACAAAATGTTTATAAATATAATAGCGTTTAATACAAGCGCCAAGCGGTTTTCCTTCTGCTTTTCTTTTCAAAACTATGTTAAAGATACGTCATTTTTAACAACAATGACTTCATGTTTGTTTTCTATTTAGTTGGTAGGTAAACGTACACTATTCCGGGATAGTACATTATTACGGGAGTTTTTCATTTTGATCGCAAAATAAGAAAACAGTCTGTGAATAATAATTTTAAACAATACCACATAAACTATAATTCGAATCTCATCAAATAAGCACGATTTTCTATTTTAAATATTAGTTTTTAAAACCATATAGAGTTTCTAAACGCATCAGTCATAACCCGATCGCCATTACGTACAGTCCTGTTAGTTAGGTTAATGTGACGCTACAATTGCTTAAGATTTTTATGTGACACTGGTAAGCTTATTCAATATAAATTTGTGATATTATTGTTAAGAATTAATAAGTGATAAGTTTTATAGTTAAATCGAGCAAATATGTTTTAAGAAAGTGTCAATTTTGTGACTCCCGTAATTAAGTTCACACAATTGAGGCATTGAACGTAATTCCGTGAGTGTCACGCAATTAGGAAAAGTAGACCTGAATTATTTTAGTCTTTTATTCTCAATTATGCTTAAATTTAGTGGTGTTTTTGGTGTTACTAAGTTTGGTAATGACCACAGAATATTGTGACCTAATTACGGTATATGTTTTTTTTATTTTTAACCCTAATAATTGAGTGTGAAATTACTACTCTTTAGCAAGAAAATATATGATTTTTTTACTTATTTCCATTATTCCCATATACATAAAATATGGTAGTAATGAGAGAATCAGATGTTTCTTTTATTTCCTAGTCAAAACTATGACTATGAGCGGTTTTGCAAATGGAAGGGTTAACTGGCGTTGGCCTGATAAAGACGATGTGTTAGATTATGATGCCAAAGATATAGTGCAAAAAATAAAACCACCAATTCCTGTAAATAAAAGAGGTGTATTTTCTGTACCTGATTTAATCTAGTAAATTTAAGGACTTTAAAGATTATTTACATTTGTTGATGAAATTGTTATTTTTATTTGGTGTTTAAATTTTTTATTTAGAGTTTAAAGTATATATTTACATAAAGTTTATATTTTCGTTAAATAAGAAATATAGTTTAATAAGAAAATTATGTATTAACCCTCTAGCTAATTGTTATATGATCTCATACTTTAAATATATTTTGAATGTTAAGTAATAAATATATTTATGCAGATTTAGGATTGATAATTGAATACATAAATTATATCCTCTTTGTTTCATATTTTTTATTTGATTTATTTTTTCATTCCAGTTTGATTTATTCATATCATTTCCAGTGTTACAATAATTACTGTAATTTTAATACCAGCTTTTATTTCATTTTTGTTTTGGAAGTTTTATAATCACTTATACTGTTCAAATTTCCATAAAAATATATTAAATATGTGTTTAAAATTATATCAAAATATTATTTTTCAATTAACCGTACTTTTCATAACCTACAACTATATTTATCAAGGCATTACGATCAAAAATGTATGCTTCGAGCGCTATCACGGAATAGTGTCAACGACTCCCGGCATTAAGTTCATGAACCGAATTTTATCACGGAATTAGAGACAAACGCGTGGTTCACCAAAATGCCGATTATTTCTATAAATGACGTTCTACGACGAAAAATCTTGTTTTATAATAATCTTAAAGGTCTAATTAATAAAATATAACAGATTTAGTTCGTCCACTTCAAAGTCAAACGTTTCTTAACATCCCGTAATATGGTACGTTTACCTTATTCATCGATTGCATTTCATTTTGCATTCTTGTTACGTTTTACGTAAAAATCCTTAACCCACAATCTACAATCGTTTTACAACACAATATTTTTAACGTTTATCATCGCACATATTGCATATGTAGATGACTTGGCGGTTGTGATCAAATGAAATTCAAGAGATAACCTGGAAATAACCCGTGTCAAAAAAATAAACCTCATTTAGATCTATATGTACTTGTTACGTTACTACTTAGGACCTATAGGCCCCTAAGCAAGTACATATTAGAACATTTCATACATTTTAGAACCTTCATAACTCATTTTATGACCTTAGGTACAAAATTTCAACACATTTCGTAGTATCACAAATCACAATACATAACCTCAAATATGATGACAGTATAGCATGGATGCGTGAATATGTAATAATACTTTCACAGCATAATTTATAATGAAGCTGAAATTTTGCATATCAATAATTTAAATATGATATATATATATATATATATATATATATATATATATATATATATATATATAAAAGAAAAATCGTAAAAGCTTTTACATATATTAATAATAATGAAATATAATAAAATAAAACATTTTGAAATAATGAAATTTAATAAGTATTTACATTTAAATTACTTTTTAGCACATTCATAATCGATTATTTTGAATATTTACTTTTTACTCTAATTCATATTCATTTATTGGTAAACCTACATAAATGTTTCTGCCAATTTTTATCTATATACAAACATACAGCATTGAACTTATAGGAATTGCTATGAAGCTTTTTTTCTTGTACATGTTTTTATGAATTAATAATTATAATTGTCATATTTATGACCTCTGCCATGAAAACTGTCTTCGATATTAGACTCTTCAACAATAGCGAAGTGTTTAAAATTTATTTCTATAAAATAATGTACAAATCCAATATTATACTTGTCATTGAATTTGTAATAAATTGCACTGGAATATGTTTTCATGTCACTCTTGTATGTTTCAGCAACATACAATTTGTTGTTCTTCAAAACTCTGAGATAATATTGAAGAGGCTTATCGCTTTCAAAATTAATATCAGAGCTTCGAAGAGCCATTTCTATATTGTTTGGCAACTCTAAATGTTTTGTATGCTCCAACGCTATATGTATGATCAAATATTTTTTCTATTATCTTCACCTGTTTCTTTTTTCTTAAGCAAAACTGTTTAACCTCCATATTATTTATACGTTCAATTATTTTCTCCTTTTTTATATAAAATTCTTGAGATTTGCTTACTTGTGAATCAACATGCCCTGTTCCGTGTATTAATTTTAATATTTGACCATTTATATCTTCATATTCAAAACAAGAATATACCCATAATGGTCCAAGATTCTGAACGCAGTCTGGTAAATGTAATAATTGGTGCACATTCATAGAACAGTACATTTGACCATATAGATTTTCAAACGATTTAATATACTTGTGTAAAAAGTCACGAGCAACATCAAGTTGGAATAAAGATATTGTGTCTGAATTCAAAATGGATATTGCAACCACTAACAACACATAATGATTGAAATATTGAGGTGCAAGAATTCCATGCAAAATAGGTAATGAGTAATGAAAAAACCACAATTTTAATTCTGATGACTTCCAGTGTACTAATTCTGTCACACTTCGTGGCATCCGATGTACAAACTTAGGTGGTTTTATAGATTTTAATCTTGCATCAATAACATTAATTACAGCATGTAAAGAAAAAGGTTTGTTTTTATATTCAGTATTAAAAAATAGAGACAACAATTTTTTCACAATACCGCCTTCAACACAATGCATTCTGTCTTTGGCCATTCCCATGATAAAATCAGGCATAATAAGCGAAAGTGCTGTTGGACCTTTTACACCCATGATTGGTGCATCTCGTGAAGCATTGTCAGCAAGAGATCTGCAAGTTTCTAATGTCCTTCTCTCTATATTACCAGTGTATGGATATACATGAACATTACCGCCTGATTCTAATGTAAAATTTATTCCTGGGCAAAAGCAGTATGAGCAACCATAGTACCCATTATACTGCACAAAGTTCAAACATTCACTTCTAGCAGGCAAATCACAAGTGCCCAACAAAACAATACCCTTGACTGTTATTAGTTTTTAGACTAGGAATGTAAATTTCAATACCATTGATGAGCTTTTTTAGATCATCATAAAACACATGAAAAAAATTATTCATATTGGGTTTTTTATCTCCATACCAAAGCCCTAATAATAAAGTATTCTCCCTTTTTTGCGTTCCTCAATAGGCAACTCATTTATTGTTAAATATATAGGCCATGCACTGGTTTTTGATGATTTGAACACAGGTATGCCGTCTGTATACCAAGTAAATGAAATATTGGCTGAGCTAGCAAAAAAACCATTTTCTATGTATTTACGGTATAAAACACCATCGTGGACATCGGATATGCTATCTGTATTACTTAACCGCTTTTTATGTAAATCCTGTAGCTTTGAATAGAAGCCATTTCTTTTGTACATATCTTTCAAGTGCTCAAGGAAAGGTAGTTGAATGAAATATGGGTTCCTTTTTTGAGGACATGATGGATAAATGCTGTCAGACTTTGGCTGCACTCGACCACAGAAATAGCAATAATGATGTTTAATAAATTCGGAGTGATCCAAAGAAAAATATTTTTTAAATTTATAGAGACTATTTTTAACAAACATACTTTTCAAACAATGCATATTAATGACAGAAATTATGTCAGCTATGCACTCTTGTGTAACATTGTGCCGTAGAAAAATCATTAATATGAGGAACATGCTGTCCGATACTGTAAGTGGAGCTCCTTCATAAACCAATTCATCAGAATAGACTTCTTCCTGTTTGAGTTGATCTTCTTCAGAATCACCTTCCTCTTCAAACTCACGTTCCGTTAATAAATTAACTCCATTCCCACTTTGTGTATTATCAAAAACATCATTTTCAATAAAAAGATTTCTATCATAACCTACAGCATTGTCACTATAAAGTATAATAGAAAAATTAATGTATGTCACAAAAATGCAATATATATTTGACTATACAATTAATATTGAAATGTACGAGCTTACCGTGCGTGAGTTGAATTATTTTCAACAAAATTTGTAGAAATTCTATTACAACGAGGATCATTACGAATAGATTCAACAATTTGAATAGTATTTATCTCGTTTTGTTTATCAAAAGCTTGCCTTAGCCGTTTTTGCCTCTGCCGAGATCCAACTGTATCAAGTGATTTTCTTGGTATCATTTTACAGTTTAAATTATTTATTAATTAATATATATACATATATTACTCTTCGTTGTTCTCAAGATTTTACCCAAGATATTTTTATATATATTTTATATATAATTATAAAATATGGCAAGAATCACCATGAACGCATTAGTGTTGTGGATTGAATCGGGTACTTCGGACATTATGCCTTTGAAGTGTATATGTCCGAAAGATAGGTATGTTGGTGCCATTACAGAAATATCGTGGAAGAAAACCGAAAATGATGACGCCGGTCAAGGAAAAGCGAAAGTGCTAGCTATCAGCGGTATGTATCATCATTTCTTGTCTGATAAAATGTAATTTAATTGTTCTTAAAAGAAATATTGAATTTTAGAAGATACTGAGCACTTAAACTCGTTGACCGTAACGGTGGACGGTCGCTTGGATGTTCCTCCAAACAAAGTTTTAGTTGAGGAAGTGATTCAAGAAAATTCTGGTATACAAGAAAACAAGAAGAAAATACAGTTGGCGTGCATTAATAATAAAAAGAATATGGACGCAGGCTTACGAACGGAGCCAACTATCTTTGACAATAATGTGTTTGATAATAACGAGGACATGATTTTTGTTGTGGAAGAAAATCCATCTGAAGCAGTTGGGTCTCCAGCAGATGTGTGCAGTGATTCAGAAATTTCTACTGAATTCTCTGAGGAGCACATCAAATCACTTGCAATAGCGTATCCAGTGAAAGGTATACTATAATATAATAGCAATAATGTTCTCTAATGTAGAATTATTCTAATGTGTTTATACATATTCATATTCGATTAGTTATCAAGGAAGACATAAAAAAACACGAGCTTTGGGGAGCCGTACTGAAGTATGCTTATAGGCTTCAGAGCAAGAAAGATGAAGATGAGACACACGATTAATTTAAGGTAATTAATAACATTATTATATTAATTATCATCTTACAGAGTGGATTTCAATATCTAGATAAATTAGATATTATTTTTAGAAAATTAAATAATTTAAATGTGATGATTAATATTTGATAGCTATCGATTCAAAAGATTTCAAGAGTATCTAAACTATTGGTTCACATAATGAACATAATAAATTCTCATGTCTTTTATATGTATAAGCAAATCATTTGTTTTTTCTATTAATATAGGTTCCCGAACACTTTTACACACCTGGTGATAACATGGTAAATAAATAAATAAACTTAATTTGAAATAATATCTTTTGAAAGATATCACAATACCCAAGCTAATATCCAATATTTCAGGAGGAACTATCACCAGGGTGTGGTTTTTATCTGCCAAAAACAAGAAAGCTATATATTGAGCATGTGTCGGAGAGTGCTATGGGACACGAATGGACCAGTGTAGTGCGAGAAGCTTTATTGTGTGTGTATGGCAAAGAGCTACGCCATTTCTCGGCTACTGGCTCTAGAAGTAAGCGGCCAGCCATAGACCGAAAGTTATTTCTAGCGTTATTAGGTACACTTTTGTCTACATTAAATTGATATTACTATTATCTAAAAATTTGATAAACTATAACACTTATATTAAAGAACTGCATTTTATCATGATATGTTTCCATATTTAACAATAATAATGTTTATAGTAATAATATACAGATATGTATATGTATGTGTGGATATTATTAATATATTTATTCTTTTTTTTCTAGATTGGTGTAATAAATTGAGCAAAACTATAATTAAAAAAAAATTGCTCATTCAATATATTAACAAATGTTGCTCCAATAAAAGATTAAAAAATAAATAAAAAATAAAACATGTTTTATTATTAGTATGTTTATATATATTTGTATATATATATATATATATATATATATATATATATATATGTTAGAAAGCAAATTATAAATATATATATATATATATATATATATATATATATAATATAATATTCAGGATAGAAAGCAACCTTACTAAATACCTAACCTAAAATTACACCTCGATATTTTGACGTATAAAGACCTTTTTAAACGCTTGACGTTCTTAAAATCTAAAACCTTTTTACGAACTTTAGGTTACTAAATCTGCTCTAAGCATGTCCTAAATGCTGTGGGAAGGTCTTGCGCTTATATGGCGTTGGGTCTTAATACATAGCTTTTACCGCGTTTTGGGGAAGGCGCTGTAGTACATAAAAAGATTTTAAATTTCGACACGGGAACTGTGTTAAATAATAAGACATGCTGTACTACAATGCACTTCAATAAACGGCAAAATGCCACTTGATTTGGAGGTTATATAAATGTGGAAAAATACTGTTAAATATCCATGTCTTCGAGAACAAGCTCGACGTTTAGTTTCTACTGTTGTTTAGGAATTACCTACTGTTGCGAGACAACATTTTCTCTCATGTTAAAAAAAAGAAATTCATGAAAGCAAATTACAGATGCACATTTAGCGGATCAATTAAAGCTGTGTGTTACGAAGCTGAAGCCAAATATACAATTACTGTCAAGCAAAACACAAAGCCTAATAACTCACTATCTTAGTGAATAAAATTCTTTTTTGCATTTCTTTTGTATTATTCTATATGCATATTACTTTCTTTCGGTCAATGTTTCGGTTCAATGATGTTCAATGATGTTCAATGTCTCTTCTTAATATTCTATACTGTTTCTCTAAATGATCTGCAATCTGAAAGCGATTAGCAAACTTATGATAAAATCGAGAGCCAAGATGATCGCAATGAAAACTCCAATGCACCAAAGGAAAAATCTACCTGTGACATTTCAGTCTGTCCTGAAGACAGACTCAAAACACCTGGCCAATCAAGAACTGCAAGAATTTTAGGATAGTGCATGTGCATCAGGATTACTGGAAATACCACGAAAAAAAGCGCCGTAACGATTTAAACATCTTATGAAGCAATTATTGAGGCAGGAGACAAAACGTATATCCAAAACGTCCAATATAAAATTGGTTTTGCTTTGCATTGCTTTTCATTAAAACCTTGAAGCTTTTTGTACCATAAACAATCTGAAATATGTATTTAATTCACAGAAACTTGTGAAATAGCTTATAAAATCATCGAAACGCGCACGTGGATATTACTTTTTCTAAAATTTATACATCGTTTAGATAAAAATTAACGTATTCGACTAGAGCTTATATGAGACAAGCAACGACATAAAAAGCCAAACTTCACTTTCGACATGTGCAGTATAATGAATGGGCAAAAATAAATCTTATGTGACGTTACATTTGTTAATTAGATTAATGAACAGAAAAAAATTTGAAGTAAAATTATAAGACAAAAGAACTATAATCACTAATTATATGATTTTACATTAAAATTACCACATTGAAATATTTAAATTGTAATATATATTTGTGTGTATTGTTAATTAGTATTTGTGTGTTCGTAGTTTTCCATCATATCTTACGCGTTACATTGTGTTGCTCATTGAATATTTAAAATTAGTTAAATGTAATTTATAGCATCAGTAATTATCCTCCAACTATGAATTGTCAAGTGATTACGAATTGATTTTATTCAACATTACTTTTTTATGTAACATCCATGCTGCATGATATTCATCATTTTCTTCGTATATCAATTTCACGATTTTGGTGATATATATTATACAAATAAGTAATTTGTTGAAGATTGAAAATAACTTGTACCAGAAATAAGGTAAGTCAGGTGAAGGTCCAAAATTTTTGTCACCATCACAATTGATTTGGACAAATACATCTTCACTACCTTGAATAATTTCTGAAAATATTGAAATATCTTCATTTGACAATAAATTATATTTGATCCATGGTTAAGACATCTGTAAAAATTTAAAATATCCTTCTGATTGAGTATATATGGGTGGAAGGTCAACTAATGCGTTTTATATACTACTATTAATTGTGATGGCATTTTTTCCACATACCTCAAATTACCATTGGATGTGTTAAAATTCCTTCTTCGGTTATCATTTCATTTGATATATTTGATATTGTATTGATCTAAGAAGGTAAACCAATCTCTGAAGTTCAATGAAAAATATATTATTTAGAATAAGAACCCAGAGCGGTGTCTTCAAATTTGATTGAAAACTATTTTCATAATCACAAGGATAAAGAGATCCTTTGAATATCTTGGACTGTAATAAAGGCTTACCAAGATTGCATACAAAAAAGATGTTTCAAATCAAAGGCACATCAAAGCAAATAAATCATTGCTATCATAATGATCATTACAAATCAAGATTTTTATTTACATCGTCACTGTTGAATGGGTACTCACAACTCACAACTCACAAATAGTTCAACAAAATTCTAATGAACTTCAGCCGTAAAGTTTCTGATCACATCTCATTCGATTTATAAATCAATTAAAATATATATTAATTTCAAATTGTGCGGAAAGCACATTGCATTACGCACTAAATCCTGGTTTTATGTACATATTTGAATTAATATTGATTCCTTCTATGATATTTTTTATTTCTCATATTATTTCATGTAGAAGCAAAGCTGTGTACCATCAGCTTTATGCCATATTCATATCGTCTTTCATTTTGAAGTAAATGTGTCCTTATACTAAATATGAACCATTTTGCTTACTACTGTCAAACAATTTAATATATTAAATATTTAAATTGTGTAATGTCCAGTAATACGTAATTGTTTTTTTTATCTGATTGCAATTAAATCGCAATTTGATATTTCTACATTATTAGCCCTTATTAATATTATCCATCATTCATTAGTAATTGTTTTTAAAATAATATTATTTTATCTATTTTTGATATAACTGCAGTAGTACAATTAATTCTAGATATGTGCACTACGCACATATCTAGAAATATGTGTTTTCTAGCAAACAGTGTTTTCACTTCAATTAACTAGTCCATTATAATTTGTTTCAGCATAACATCTCATGTTTGTAAGATTTTCGAATTTGTTTTTATTTGCATTCAACAATTAAAATTTTGTTCTAAATCTCATGCCTTTTAACAATTTTACATATCCAACGACCACATACAGATCTTGAAACAAAAATTACAATTCGAGAAAACTACTGACACTTTACGATTAACAACACAATACATAATTTGAACATTTTGGCAAATTGTAGTTGAACTAATTTACAACATATTTTTAGATTTATTTTTGCTCAACAAGAAACTCATGAACAAATAAAAATCAATACGTTCATATAGTAGGTAATTATCTATAAGGAAATATTTGTCGCTCATAAATCATTTTCGAGGAAAGGTTATGCTTTTTATGTGGCGGTCTGCCTTGCAAAACTCTAAATTATTTAAATTTAACATTTGAATAAATTTTACTGGTTAATATATTTCAGGTTTTGTTTTCCATACAATTTCACATTTTCTTTTATATAAAAATGTATAATTTAACATTTTGGATACATGATTTGTCGCCTCCTCAAAAATTGCATTTCACTTAAGATCTTTAATTGTTACTCTTATAAAACTCGAACATTATTACAATTAAAAAATTGCATATAATAAAGTTTTGAAATGAGAATCGCGCTTCTGATAAAAACATTTGTAGTTTTTGTTATTTAATTATAGTTCTATATTGCTGTGATATATCTATAATTGAAGTATTTATTTCAGGATTATACTTTGTTCTTCTGCAAGATATAACGTTCGAATTTATTATTGTTCGTTTAATTCTTTTTCGAAGTATAATTCATATTCATTTATTTTTTCACTAACATGCTTTGTTATGAAGTAATAATTTCCCGACAAGTTTTTGTGTTTTGTGTATTAATTACTTGTGTGTTTTGTTGCCACTCAAATTGGGGCTCGAAACGTATGGATCTAATAAATTTATTTTAAGAAACATATCTTAGTTTTCTTTCGATTCATTATCTGCAAAGTTTTTTGTGTTATCTATAGATTAATTTCTTGAAGGGCGTAACATCAAGTATAAATAAATATAAGTAAAAAGTAAAAGTAAAGATAATTAAAGTAAAAATAAAAGTAAGAAATTTTAAAACATTTCTCCATACGTTTCGATGTAAAATTCTACGTCATCATTAGTGGTTCTACAATTAAATAAACAGAGAAAAAGAAAGTTAAAACTAAACATAAACAAGCAATTTCTTACTCTGTTTATATTTAGTTTTAATTTTCTTTTTTCTGTTACGAATGAAATTCATCAGACAGGGACTATAAAAACAAATAGAAAATATTGAAAAGATGAAAACTCTGTCAAGATGATACATATAAGCAATTAGAAAGTAATAAAAATATTGAACGTAATAGACAACTCCGTCAGGATGATGCATATAAGCAATTAGAAAGTAATAAAAATATTAAACGTAATAGAGAACTTCGTCAAGATGATGCATATAAGCAATTAGAAAGTATTAAAAATATTGATCGTATTAGAACACTCCGTCAGGATGATGCATTTAAGCAATTAGAAAGTAATAAAAATGTTGAACGTAATAGAGAACTTCATCAAGATGATAAGTATAAATCGAAAGAGCGCAAAGATAATATTTAACGAAATAAATTATTACGACTAAATAGTAGATATAAATCAAGCGAGAACGTTAAAAACATCAAGAGCATGAGAATAAATCGTAATATCTCGTACTATAGTAAAATTGAAAAATTTAAAAATATCAATCGAGTTAGGAGGATACGTACGAATAAAGTCACGTATGAAACTGAATTAAAGAATAATGCCGAACATAAAATGAAAAATAGGTAAATAGATTTAATTAAGTATCGAGAAAATAATTTAATCATTTATCGAATGATGAAAATTGTGATCCATTTATCCATTATGTGATGCATTGAAATATTTAATAACGACACCCTTATATCTAAAATATAACGTGCAGGTAGATCAAAAATATGATTTTATTGTAGACGATAAAAATCTTGTCGAACATGAATTAACTGAACCAACCACTCATAACGATGATAACTCTGTTCCTAATTCACTAACATATTCCGAAGTTGAAGAAATTCCACCAATTGATTTTAGCCAAATTAATAATGAGGTGGTATTACTTAGCTGCAATTAAAGTTCATAGAGTTTAGAGCAGAAACTCCTCCCTATATTTGCTGTTGTTGCAAAGGACTTTTTTGTTTAAACATTCAGGTATAAAACTCAGGTACTCAATAAAAACGCACTTATTCATAAAATTCACGCTACTAATAATAAAATAAATGCCGGGAACGCAATACTAAATGTGGAAGAGTTCATGTCGCGCGTATGTAATTTTCCTAGCGAATGGATATGCATTACTTGTAAAAAATATCCAAATCGTGGTAAAATTTATAATTTAGCAACAAGCAATGATTTGAAATTTCAAAATATACCCGAATATTTAAAACAAACAACCGATTTAGAGGTAAGAATGATAGCACATATACTGAATTTTATGCAAATTCGAGCTTTGAAGCCTTATGCTTTAAATCCCCAATTAGGTTTAAAGGGTAGCGTAGTTAATATTTCAATATAGATTAATAATATTTTAAATGTTTCACCAAGAAAATTTAATCAAATGAAAACCATTCAAATTAAATTAAAACGAAATGTTAGTCATAAGAACGATTATATGATCGAATCAGTACGACCGGGCTTAATATGTGATGCATTGAAATATTTAATAACGACACCCTTGTATCTAAAGTATAACGTGCAGGTAGATCAAAAATATCTAGATATTCACGAAAACGACCTTGAAAATATTGATTTTATAGTAGATGAATTAACTGAACCAACCATCGCCGGTACTCTCCGAACAAGCATCTGTAATCTTGTTTTTAATTTCGTCTCCCTCGATTGGAGCGCAACAAGCTCTCCTTGAAACAATTTTGCAGAGAATGTTCGAGAACGTAATCGAAGTTGAGTTCGTTCGTAGTTCGTTGGTTCGTTGAATATATTTGTGTTACGAGAGATTTGTGTTTTTTAGTCAGATTAGAATTAAGCAAATATAATGTCGAAGTGTAGTGTATCACGGTGCAGGAACAAAAAAATAATGCTAAAATGCACGTATTTCCGGCGAGAAATAATAAGGTACGAAAACATTAATATAATAACCAAACTTTGGTAGCAAATAAATAAGTTTTTGAATGTTATAGATATTATCAATTTGGTTGAAAAGAACCAAGAATCCTTCTTTAGAGAAAATAACACCGTATCATTGTAATTAATCTCGGTACGTGTGTGACATACACTTCGCAAATATATGCGAATTGGATACAGCAGGCACAAAACTGAAAATAAACGCATTGCCTACACTAAACATGCCAGGTTTGTGCTTCAATATAGTAAAATCTTCGTAACAACATTTTTACTCTATAATGTTTTTTTTATTATTAGGTTTCAGTGGTGATCCTTATTTAGATAGTAACTGTCTTCTGGATCGAAACACATTTCGTAATATATTTTAAATATAACCTCAAAATGAAATATAATGAGTACTTAAAAATATCTTTATTATGTAGAGCTAGGTGTTTCAATACGCAAGAGTAAGGAAATGGCAAACGCATATTTGAAGGTTTCGGTTATTGCATGCGTGAATGAAATGGGCAGCCAAAGTAATTCACTTATCATTATACATAAGCCATCATCTATTTCTATCTTCTAATATAAAATTTCATTGTAGCTACCTTGTAGTAGTAGAGCCACAAGGAATGTCTGAATCGTCTCAAAATGCATGCGTGATTGACATGGGGGGTTATCTCCGAACAAATGGGCTTTGCACTGTTTTTGCGTGGCGTACTTCCAAGCTTTGAGTATAGATGACCCTATGTGCTCAACTTCAAATTTGAATCGCTCATGCCCGAGCTATGATTCGCTTGTGTCGATGGGAAAACCCGTGCTGTGTTTGATCGAGGTAGAATTAACCTAAGTTTGTGCGTTTTGTTCTGAATTCTGTTTTTGTGAGTATAATAAATAAGTTTAATATGGCTCAAATTGTTCAAATTCCAAATTGAATATTAAATTGCATGATTTTCCTGTGAGTAACGATCAGGTATGTATGATTTTATATTAGATTTATATAATGAAAATTTATAATGAAAATATGATGAAAATATCTTATTGTTAGATGCTTGCAGTTTGGGTTCAAAGGGCTAATAATCCACTAATGGATGATTTAACCCCTTTGTGTTTTGGCAACTCCAGATATATTTGCGATGCACATTTTCCAGATATCTGTAGAGTAGAAAATTCTTCTAAAAGTTCGAATAGACGTCTTAAAATTAATGCTCTCCCGACTCTGAATATACCAGGTTTGTACATACAATATGGATAATGTAGGAATGTATTATAATAATCTGTTTATATTTAGCTCAATTCATATTTTGCTTGATATTTGTAGGGTTCATTGAAGATCCCTATCTAACTGAAAATTGCTTGATGGATAAAGAAAGATTTCGTAAGAATGATAAAATTTATATATGCAATTGATGGATATATTTTAAAAAACTTATATTATTTCAGAATGTGGTGTGTCAATCCGAAAAAGTCATCTAAAAGCAGGTCGTACAGATTGTCAAAGAATAGTAATCCTACCCCAGGTAATTAAATACAAGTTGCTTAGTCTATTTTTTCCTGTACAATTTCCTGTACGGGAATTTAGGAATAGTTCTCCTGTTACACTAGGAGAACTTCCTGATGCAGACTCGACAAGTAATTATGATGGAGGGTTGGAGATTCAATCTTATACAAGAGAAGGAGAATACTTAGCAACCGCGTCAGTGAAAAGGCCAAGTAATTAGAATTGTAAATATTTTGTTGCCATATGCAAAAAATTATTGATAAATACTTATGTTCTTAGTTAGGAGATGGAGGCCTAAAAACTTGGAAAAGGATTTTTGCAGTACCCCTAAGACACTTATTCTGTCACCAGTTTCACGCAAAGGTATTTTTTTAATAATAATTGCAGCAATAATAATTAGTTAATCAAATATGATATTATAACATGTTGTTCTGATCAACAGTGGTACTTGGGGGTAGCTGCAAGTTTTTACAAAATATACAAACAAAGCGCAGGAGTGCTTTGACCCCGAAGGCACGTAAAATGTATGATACATCAAAGATTTTGTTCAAGGAGGTAAGAAGGATTAACAAACAATGCAATAATTTAAGGGATAAACTGCAACAGAGTATAAAATGTTCTGAAAAGTTTTTTAATATTCCGGAAACATTAAATATAAGAGCTAGAAATTTTATATTGTTTCATTTAAGAGAGCATACTAAACAGCCGAAAGGAAGAAAATTCAGAGATGATGACAAAATTCTTGCTTTAAGTCTGTATAAAAAGTCTCCAAAGGCTTACTACCATCTCCTCAAACATTAAAGAAGTTGCTTTCAGAGATACCTTCGTATAGCGGTATTAATAAGTGTATTTTTAATACATTAGGTTCAGCTATTTCTCTTAAAAAGTATGAAAGTAGCAAATACTGTGTTTTGATGTTTGATGAAATATCACTATCTACAGAGTTGTCATATGATCGGAAAAAGGATCACATTGTTGGCTTTGTAGAGCTAGCAAATGGCAGAAATTGTTTATTTGTGGATCATGCACTTGTTTTCATGATAAAAGGAGTAAAGGATCATTGGAAGCAACCAGTTGCTTATTACTTTTCCGAAGGTGGGGCAAATAGTTCTGATTCAGAATATTTTATTGTTGATGTTGCAAGGAAGTTATTTAGTATCGGACTAAATGTTATTGCCACAGTTTGCGACCAATATACAGCAAATTGCAAAGTGGTTAATATGCTTTTAAAAGATACAGAAGAGTATTAAAAATCAAATAACCTTCACTGGAATAAATTATTTTTCGAAATAGATGGCCATGAGATAGTTCCTTTATTTGATCCTCCACATTTGTTAAAGTGCATGAGGAATAATTTTGCTAAGTACAACGTTAAATTTATAGGTTTAAGTGGGCACGAATATGAAGCATTTGGAAAGACATAAATTATTATAACTATGATTCAAGTTCAAGTTTGTTGCCCCACATTAACTGAACACCATTTTCATCAAACAAAAATGAAACGAATGAAGGTCAGTCTTGCTGCGCAAGTATTTTCTCAGCGGGTAGCACTAGGACTTCAAAATTCTGATAACCAAGCTGCAGGTGGAAGTGTAACTTTATTGGTACTGGGGAATTTTTGATGTTCATGGACTACTTATTTGATAGTGTCAATGGGTTATCAAAATTGCCATTGAATGGAAAACAATTTCGATGTGCAAATTCAAGTAAGTCCTCCCATACTACATTTTGGCGTGAAACCAAATTAGTTTTGAATTCAATGCAGTTCATAAAAAGCAGGGGTTTTGCAAAACCTCCTTACATCAAAAAACTGGATTAGTACAATAGAAGGCTTGAACTATATTTGGGATAAATTAAAAAGTTCAGGGATTTTCTTATTTATGCACCAGAAATTTTAATCAAGATCCCTTGGAGAATTTTTTTGGTTGCATAAGAAGTCATGGGGGGTTCAAATACTAATCCAAGTTGTCACTCTTTTGCGTCTTGGCTGCTTTAGGACTTTGCTAGTCAACAATTTATCATCTCGCCATTCACCATCTTCTAATTGTAAAATCGATGATACGACTCGGTTACTTGCAGTATTTCGAGTGTTTTTGGAAACTGATTAAATGTCTATTGCCTCAGAGCCGTTCATTTCCAGGACAATGTCATTGTACAGTAAGACTGCTAATGCTTACGTTGCAGGATATTGTACTAAGAAACTTCTCGGATATGTTGGCGAATGCCACATTTGTACATCGAACTTTAGGAGATCCGATTGGCAGGGATGAAGCTTCTTGGATTGCGTCTAGGGATATTACCAGGCCATTCACTTCTGGTTCCAGGAACTTTTCTTATTTATGCACCAGAAATTTTAATCAAGATCCCTTGGAGAATTTTTTGGTTGCATAAGAAGTCATGGGGGTTCAAATACTAATCCAAGTTGTCACTCTTTTGCGTCTGCCTTTAGGACTTTGCTAGTCAACAATTTATCATCTCGCCATTCACCATCTTCTAATTGTAAAATCGATGATACGACTGGGTTACTTGCCAGTATTTCGAGTGTTTTTGGAAACTGATTAATATGTCTATTGCCTCAGAGCCGTTCATTTTCCAGGACATGTCATTGTACAGTAAGACTGCTAATGCTTACGTTGCAGGATATTGTACTAAGAAACTTCTCGGATATGTTGGCGAATGCCACATTTGTACATCTGAACTTTTAGGAGATCCGATTGGCAGGGATGAAGCTTCTTGGATTGCGTCTAGGGATTACACAGGCCATTCACTTCTGGTTCCAGGAACTGTATTTTTGATCTATTTATTAAATGCAGTCAGGTACTGGATCATTTCATTAAAGATTTATGTATTGATGGTAAATTGAAGATGAAATTTCAAATAATATTAGAAAAACATGTACAGTAGAACCTCCTTATTCGCAACTCCTTCATTCGCGTTTTCGCTATTCGCGGCCAAAAAAATTGCGACTCAATTTCTTTCTTCGCGGCTAAAAATTTCGTTATTCGCGGATTCCAGTGTATATGAAATCCAATATCCTCTGTAAATGCCGTCTTTTTGACCTATATAATTGCGTTGCGTTTGCCGTCCTCTCCGTTATAAGCGTTTTTGATCAAGTAAGCAAACAGGGAATGAATGAATCATATATGTATGCTTTAATTTAATATTCTTCGTTTCTGTGGTAAATGCCGCTATGCATGCTTTTTTCTTCATTTTTCTCATTCGTAGTAAATATTGTGATTGAGTAACACGTGCTAACAGACCTTCTTCTATATAATATAATAATAATAATTAAAATAATTAAAAATAAAATTAAAACATTAAAATTAAAATTAAATTAATATAGCAAAAAAATTAAATTAACATGTCAACTAAAAAAAATTCGGTGAGAAAAAAGTCAGTGTTGCCCCTTAAAATTAAGATAGAAATACTTGATCGTTTACGCCTTAAAGAGTCTTTCGCATCGATATCGCGTTCATATAATGTTAATGAATCTACCGTACGATCGATAAAAAAAATCGGAAGATAAAATAAAGGTCATCTGTTGCTTCCACATCACTGGCAGCAAAAATTGTGCGTGATCCAGCTATTGAGAAAATGGAAGTGGCGTTGTCGTTTTGGATTGAAAACTGCAACCAAAGAAGAGTACCCCTGAATGGTCCAATGATCCGGGAGAAGGCAAAGCGTCTTCACGCACATTTCGAAGAAGGAAGTACAGGTGGAAGATTTCAAGCATCGGAAGGTTGGTTCCATAAATTTAAGGCAATCATTGCATAGTATTAAAATCGTTGGAGAAGCTACATCTGCAGACACCTCCGCAGCAGAAAGATATTCAGAAGAGTTTGCAAGAGCAATAGCTGATGGTGGATACAAACCGGAGCAAGATTTAATGCAGATGAAACTGCATTGTTTTGGAAGAAGATGCCAAATAAAACATTCGTTTCGAAAAATGAAAAAAGTGTTGCTTGATTTAAAGCAGCAAAAGATAGGGTTACACTATTACTATGTTCTATTGCATCTGGTGGTTGTGTAATTAAACTACTAATGCTTTACAGATCTTTAAATCCTCGGGCTTTAAAAAATGAGAACAAAGGCGATCTGCCTGTGTTTTGGCGCGCTAATAAGAAAGCGTGGGTTACAAGTGCTGTTTTTTGTGACTGGTTCAAGAATTGTTTTGTTTCTGAAGTTGAAGCTTAAGTAAAAGAACAAAATTTAGACTTTAAAATACATTTGGTTTTGGACAATGCACCAGGTCATTCTCGCGAGCTTGAAATGAATATAGGTTATAAACACATTTTTTTCATTTCGTTTTATAACTAATTTAATTATTTAAAATTGTTATAACATAATGACCGTCGCTCTTTTAATTAATTGCAGTAAAAATATTTTTTTACATTTTTGTTGATTGAATTAATACATAAATGATTTGATTAATTAAAAAAAAAACCTTTACGGCATCATCTTTCTAAGGTGTCTAATAAAATGTAGAATGCGCTAAATTTAATGAATATTTACAATTTCTGATTTGATTTTTTTTAAGATTCAACACAAGATGTATTTTGTGGTGTTTTGGAATAAAACGTCAGGAATCGTGGGTCGATTCAGATTCACAAATGTTTAAGTGGTCGAAAACAAAGAACCCTAACCTTACAAATCATTAGAGCTGAAAATCCTAAAGAGAAGGGATCACTTATAAGTATATTGACTGAGCGAAAGCTGTACTTCAACTCGTCATAGCAGTGATGATGACTCAATTGGAAGTTCGTCTGCAAATTTAGCACAAGATTCTGATTTTTGTCGGAAGGATAGTCCTCAGTCTCCTCGTTTAAATAACGACTCTGATCCTCGTTTAAATAACGACTCTGATCAGCATTGGTATGGTCGCATGTAAAAGATTTTTTTATTAATTTTATTTAATCGACTTAATCCAATTTTTATTTATTTATTCAAGATTCATCTAATGTACGCCTGCGTACAATGCCTCAGATAAGAAGCATCAAAACGTCCAGTAATTTAATTTTATCTCATTAATTTTTTTTACACACTTATTTCACTTTTTCTAATGTTTGTCATTTTAAAATTATTATTTATAGATAGTCCGATTAGAATCAAAATAGATCCCTCTCGTCGATCAAGTATGGAACAACCGTCTCCTATCTTTATTCGACCTCGTGCAGAACTTCCAGCTGATGACCAGACGTCTTTCTCTGTTTCAAGTGAGGTGGATACGCATGGTCATGACTGTTGTCGTTAGTATTAATTTAGTAATTAAAATGTTCTTATTATATTTGTATTATCGTTATTATAAATTTTGCAATAGTCATGTATGGACAGGGCAATTATTAAGCGAAATGAAAAGTTTAAAAACTTTGGTTTCGTCAATTTATTTGACGCTCTCGGAAAAAAATGACATTACCAACAATAATACTGTCAAGGAAAAAATAGATTTTGGATTGCCAATCCAAACTCGGAGTCAGTTGGCAGTATTTGAGACGAAAATTCAAAATGTCATCGCAGCTACTCAATATATATTTCTTATTGCAAATTTAACTTTGAACCTATAAACCTAATTGCATGATCAAATTTCTATTCATTACTCATCAATTTATTTCTGCTTATTATTTAATTATGTCTTAGACTTATTGTTTTAAATACTATATCTTCATTGCTCTGATTTTCTCTGTTATTATTTCAAAGCGAGAAAATATTAAGCAGCTTGGCGGTGCAAGTTTTGAAAAGCATGCAAGGAACGCGTTGGTGTTGACTGTTTCTGATGTTATGGCTTATAACATGAGTTGGACAGGTGTCAAAAATACGATTAAGATCGACGGCTTAATATTTATAAAATTGATCACAGGTAAAGCTTGCCTACCCTACAAATAATGCAACTTTGGAATTCCTAAACTTTTGTTATTTTATAACTCAGTTTGTCTCATTATATTGAATAGAATACGAATTACTTCAATCTTAAAACTGTAACTTTATTCATAATTCTATTTTTCAGATGCAGTTTTACAAAAATGGAGTGCCTCTAATAAGGAAAGAATTGAAAAAGTTTTCAAGTCATGGTTCCAACATGCTGGCGATCGCCTTAAATAACACTAAATAATCATAATAATCACTAGAACCGTAAAAATATTGATAAGATTACTTATATGTAAATGTAATATTATTTTATTGTGTTATCAAATAAAAATTATTTAAACAATTTTTCCTTATTATCAATTATACAATAGCCTCTTATTTGTAACATAAAAATGTTAACATTACGATCTCTGAAAAATGTTAACATTATGATCTCTGAAAAATGTTATCTTTCTGATATCTTTTCGATGATCTCTTAAAGATGACACTAAATGGCTCATAAGAGAGTTTTATGTTAACTTTATGTTATCTTTTTGGTCATCATTACTGATATCAGATCTTGAATAATGTTAACATTAAGAGGGCTTTATGTTATCTTCTTGCCGAATGGGAAATTATTTTTAATTGATTTTAGTTTTTTTCATTATTACAATATAAAATGGTTTCAGTATAATGCATTTCATAAATATTTCTAGTTTTGCATCCTGTTTCTTGCCGGTGTGGTCTGTGTAATTTCTATATCAATTTTAAGATTATCTCTCTTTGATTTAATAAATTGTTGAAAGGAACTTAAAGGCAGATTCTTTTTATTTTATTTTTTAATTTTTTTTTTTAATTTGTTTTTCAATATTTCATTTTTTTATTTTTCTTTACTTACTTTTTTCCTTTTTATGGTCTGCATTGAATACATCTGGGTTCTTTTGACACTATCAAATAATAGATGATCACTTCACATCTTGGTGGCATTCATATAATTTTATTTTTGTTTGATGAAAATGGTTTTAATATAAGTTTATTGTTATATTTAATAACTTTATTTATTACATTGTGAGGACTTATAAAGCAAAGCTATCTCATGCCTAATATTTTATTGCATTTCCATTGAGAGTTAGTGATATAATATTCTTCGCTAAATAATTTGAGCAGCATCCCAATATAGTGTTTAAATTCAGGATATATTTGCTACTCTTCTTGGAAATCAAAATCGTTGCTTTTACCTTTTAATTCATGAACAATTGCATGTGCATAAAACTTTTTTCTGTCCATTGTAAACACAATGTGATACTTTCTGATCTTTTATGACAATTTTGATTGTTCGAACCAATCGGAAAGCAGTACTTTGTCACATGGTGTATCACGTGTGTTTGACAGCTTGGCTATGACAACTTGGCCATACCGTGTCTGTGTTTATTTAGTGTTTTTCTGCGTTAGTTAGTTTATTTAGGTAATACATAAGAAAAAATAGAGAAGTGGACTAAAGAACAAATTGAATTATTATTTGATTCTTTTAAGGGGGAGAGCTTTGTTTATATGCCTGTAACTTGCCGGTATATCGCAACAAGCATCTTCAAAGAGATGCGTTGGAACGGGTGTTTCAAAAGGTTTCAAAGATAAGGGTAGGGCCGGTCCTACCTTGCATGCAATGCATGCAAGAAATGCGGGCGCAAGCCTTAGGGGGGCGCAATTTCGAGCTTTGGATTTAATGTTTATTTTTATTGAAATATAGATTTTGTAGAATACTTAATAAGTTAAATAAATTATAATAAATAACCTAAATTAACATAGTATAAAAAAATAATATTTTGTAATATTATATAATAATTTGGCATCAATTTATAAATCACTCACAATTATTTTAATTTGAAAATTTCAAACATACTTTTATATTATTAAAACAAGCGCATTATACAAGCTCACAAATAAGACCATAGTTTGTACAATAAGCACTGTTTATATTAATATGTTATTGCTTGATTATCGATGTCACACGTGCAGGAGCTTGGATGAATCGATCAAAAGATAACAATGCTTTACGTTGTATGAAGATAACATTGTTCCTAATTCTAAATAATGGTCATCTTGATAATTATATAAGAAAGTTCCAAATATGAAACAGTAGTATACGTTCATTTGGCGAGAGTATTGCTAAGGATAAGGCATTAAGCGTTCTAATAACTGCGCAAATTAGTGAATTGTTATTTTTAGTGAATTAGTGAATCGTTATTCTATTAAATATTTTGAGTGATAAGTTTTAATATTTAAGTTTTTTGCGTTAAAAGTAAGCATGGAATCAAAAAAGAAATTATCTGGTGCTCAATTCCGCAAGCGAAAAGCTGTAAAAGAAGCAGATATTCAAAAACAAGCAGGAACTCTTAGCAACTTTATTAAAAAAATTAAAAAGTCTGACACAGGTTGTAGTGAAGTTGATTTAGAAGAAATAAGTGTTATCGAACCGTGTTCTTCAACAAGTTTTTCTAACGATTGTTCTATACCACAACATGATTCAAGTGAATCGCAGCGGTTAGATTTAAATGTAGTTGCAGACGAAACTGAGGAAACGGTAATAATTAAAAATTTAGAAGACCCCGCTGAATGGGGCATTATTGACGGAAAACTGCGAGTTGAATTAGTTGAAATGGGTCCTATTCAAAAGAAAAATATTATTTATCCCAAGGATACTCACGGTCGCAAATTTAATTATTCATATTATAATAGAAAAATGGAAAACGGGGAGTTGGTGCCTAGAACATGGCTTATTTATTCTGAAAAATTGGATCGGGTTTTTTGTTTTTGTTGTAAACTCTTTGCATCTAACGAAACTAATAGTTTTTTAGATGGTTATAGCGATTGGAGAAATCTTAGTACAAGTTTGCATAGACATGAGACTAACCTAACTCATATGAGAAATTTTTTACAATGGAAAGACTTAGATAAGAGCTTAAAAAACAAAACCACGATTGATTATCAGACTCAAAGCTTATATGAGATGGAAAAGAGGCATTGGAGGAGTGCTTTAGAACGCATTATAGAAATAATAAAATTTCTTGCTAGCCAAAATATAGCCTTTCGAGGATCATCTGATAAATTATATGAGAGCAACAACGGCAATTTCTTAAAATTAATTGAGCTGTTTGCAAAATTTGATCCAGTTATAGAAAATCATATTCATAGAGCTCTTCAACCGAACAATAAAGTTCACTATTTGAGTAAGAAAAGCCAAAATGAACAGTTAGAAATTTTAAGTAAAGCGATAAGGGATAAAATTTTACTCTCGCTACGAAAATCTAAATATTATTCAATAATATTAGATTGTACACCTGATGCAAGTAAAACAGAACAGATGATAATTATTGTTCGATTTGTTTCTTTTGAGAATGAAGTTGTAAAAATAAGGGAAAATTTTTTGGGCTTTGTTGATATAACCGATTCCACAGGGCGTGGTTTATGTTCTACAATAATAGATAATTTGAAAAAATGGAACATTCCCATTGAAGACATGCGTGGTCCGGGTTATGACAATGGAGCAAATATGAAAGGGAAAAATAATGGGCTGCAAAAATTACTTTTAACTAAAAATCCTAGAGCTTTTTTCGTACCTTGTGCAGCGCACACTCTAAATTTAATGATTAACGATGCAGCTAAAGTAAATACTGATACAATTAGTTTTTTTAATATAATTCAAGAATTATATAATTATTTTTCATCTTCTTCTAATCGTTGGGCAATACTTTTAAGATACGTTACAAATTTAACTTTAAAGCAACCTTCAGATACACGATGGGAAAGTAGGATTAATGCAATTCGGCCCTTACGTTATCAATTAGGAGAAGTTTATGATGCGCTTTTTGATATTGTAAATAATGAAAATTTTAATAAAGAAATTCAACATGAAGCACAAGTATTATGTTTAAAAATAAAGGATTACAAATTTATTTGCTCTCTCATAATTTGGCATGACTTGCTCAATAGAATAAACCCTGTGAGTAAAATGCTTCAAGATCCAAATATAAATATTTCACAGGCCTTAGAATCTATTGAAAATTTAAAAATATTTATGCAAGATTATCGGTCAGAACTAAAATTTGAGGATGTTCTAAAAACTGCAAAAGAACTGAGCGAAGAGGTGGATGGAGAACAAGAATTTAAAAGTAGTTCGGAAGTGCGACAACGAAAGAAGAAACGACAATTTGATTACGAGCAACACGACGAATCTCCACGATCTCCACAAGAAAAATTTAAAATTAGTGTGTTTTATACGCTTTTAGATGTTGCAATATGTTCCACAAATGATCGCTTTGAAAAATTAAGAATATATTTTGAAAATTTCGATTTTTTAAATAAATTACCGGAAATTAATAAAGAAGCTTTAAGAAAACATTGTAACGATTTAGAAATTACTCTAAAGGATGGCGACAGTAAAGATATAAATTCAATAGAGTTATTTGATGAGTTGTGTGCTTTTCGTGATATTTTTCAGAAAAACGATTTAAATCTTCGAAAACCATTTGATATTCTTAATTATATAGTATCCAACAACTTAGCTTTCCCGAACTTTTCAATCGCCTTAAGAATACTCTTAACTTTACCTGTTTGTGTAGCAAGTGGTAAACGCAGTTTTTCAAGATTGAAATTGATTAAAACCTATTTAAGAACTAATATTTTACAAGATAGGCTGAACAGTTTGGCGTTAATTAGTATTGAAAATAATATATGTGCAGAATTAGATATTAAAACCATTATATCCAATTTTTTGTGTAATAAAACCAGATTAATTAAATAATATTTGAAAATATAATAGAATTTTATTTATAACTCAAATAATAAAACTGTTTCCAAATAATAGGGGGCGCCAAAATCAATCTTGCATGCGGGCGCTGACTACCCCAGGACCGGCCCTGGATAAGGGTAAATAGTTCTGCCGGCGAGTGCCAGAAAAAAATTAAGGATTTGAAAAATCAGTTCAATATTGAAAATTGTAAAGTGAAACAGTCATTGAAAGGTGGTATTGG
Source organism: Ctenocephalides felis (assembly GCF_003426905.1). Taxonomy (NCBI): domain Eukaryota; kingdom Metazoa; phylum Arthropoda; class Insecta; order Siphonaptera; family Pulicidae; genus Ctenocephalides; species Ctenocephalides felis. The sequence continues at coordinate 76,840 of NW_020538671.1, forward strand.
AACTGATAACGTATTATTTTTCTTTTTTAGTTAATAATTACATTTAATAAAGGAATAAATACCCAACTAAACTTTAAAATTACTTTCAGGTTTATAAACCAAGCCTTTGGTATTTCAATAGTTTACAGTTTCTAGAGGCATATGTGACCCCGCGGAAAAGTCGAAAGTCTTTTGAACCTTTGGTTCAGCTTCAGGAATCACAGAGTTCGGTAAGTGCACTGGTATAAAACAATTCAGCGTCTATTATTCTATTTCAGTCTATTATTTTTAAAAACTTTTGCGATAATTAACTGTTGGAGAACAAATGAAATGGAGCAAGTATACAATAATTTTTCGTTGAGTTTTCATATTATAAAATACTAAATTAAATAATACTAATTTTAACTATGAAGTGGATCCTATCAAAACCAGAAGAAGTTTAATTCATTTTTCTTAAAAAATATTTCACCTGTCGATAAAATATGTCCAATTTGTAGTAGTTCAGATAGCTCTCCGACCGATTTATAATATGACCGAAGGACATATTATAAATGTTTTAAATGCGATACATGGTATAGACATGCAAGAAATTCTCAAGACTCATTTATTAGTTGCAAAATCAACAGTATTGCGGAATTAATATTTAGTTTAACATGGATTCACTTTGATTGCGATTCCAGGTTAGCTTCATGTTCTTTAACGCCAGGATCTTTATTATTCAATTTAAAAAAAAAACATCCAAATTTAAAAAAAAAAATCGAAAATGTTACGATTTTTTCTAGATACTAACAATACAGTTTATATTTTATATTTAGGAATTATTTTTTATACGTATATACAAAAAAATCTATATTCATGGCGCAAACATACAAGATAATTGATAGAAATATTGATAACTATATTCTATATTTTTGATAGAATAGAAAAATATAGAAATTGATAGAATATAAAAAATATAGAATGTACTATATTCTATATTTTTCATATTCTATCAATTATTTTGTAAGTTTGCGCCGTAGATATAGATTTTTTTGTCGAGAATGCCAGATAACTTTAACCATTCGCGGCTCTTTGTATAGGCACATAGACAGAAACGCAGTAGGAAAACCAGAACAGACCAATATCTTCTCATCGTTCACCCTTAAAACTTGGATTCTATCCACTATCGCCACACTAAAGATAAATGCACCACCTCGATTTTGGAATCCAAATTTTTGGCATAATAATTATATGGGACCCAGGGGGTTTCACCAAGGAAATAGAGGAAGATATGGTAAACGTCCCAGAACCGATGACTCACGATATAAAAAGTATTAATAGAGAAACAAAAAGTTAGTATTTCAAGCAAAATGTTCTTAGTTTAATACTGGCAGAAACAACACACTCACACACACACACAAATATATATATATATATATATATATATATATATATATATATTTGTTTCTTTTCCGAACAATAAATCCAATAATAAAAAACAATTTGTTTTTTGCAGATGTTTAATAACGACGTTTCGGAACTAGATACGTTCCATCATCAGGTTTATTCTGTAATAATTTATATATCCATATCACTAATATTTTTTGTTAAAAACACTCGATTTTTTCCAAGGATATTTGTAAATGTTGCGACTACACAAGACTTTAACACACTTCAGTTTTCAAATTATTTCTAAATATAAAAAAAAATATATTTTATTTTTCAAAAAAGTCATTTTTTTTCAAAATTCACAAAATTCTTGATTTTTTTAAAGTTTTAAAAAAATATTGAAAATTTTTGGTACAGGTATTTTCAGCAATTTGCCTTAAGCTACGATGCCATATACCACTAGTTTCGTTTATTCGCTTTAAAAACAGTCATACGCGACCTTCCCACACTAGAAAAATGACATAGCTGACGGGTGTTGCTCAAGAAGTAAGGTAATTGGGGGTTGACACTATAGTTTTATACTTCAAAAGATTCATTGAACTTATACTATCTGAACACAAACTAACAATTTCTTATTTTTTACTTATATTACATGTTTAATGATGTATAAAATATTTAAGAACTGTACAATAACAATTTTCAGCTCCATGCAAATGGCTGACGGCTTTTTTAGCTTTAATTTGACTTTCATGATCTCCTCTTAGTTATCATGACCAACAAACAGGCTAATATTAAATATATAATAATGCATAATGCAAATATGCATTGATGGAATCCATAGCACGAATGCATATGGATATCACTTGCATACTCTTTTAGTAATTGATCAGTCAGCGGCAGGTAATCTAGTGGCATTTTGCTTCAGTAACCGCCAAGACAAAGCAGTAATTAAAATATTTTTTGAATTTATGAAAGAGAAGATGGGAAACATGGCCGCAGCAACATTTATGTCTGATAATGCACCAGCTTATTATAATGCTTAGTCATCAGCCATGACACCAACCGATAATCACTTACTCTGTTCATGGCACGTGTCCCAAAGTCGGAAGAGGGCAGTGAATGCAAAGACTAGACACAGTCAAAAACAGGTAACTGTAATTAACTGCTTGTTGGAAATTAGAGCAATTTTGGATGAAAATCAATTTTGGTGAGAAATGAACTCCTATGTTAAAAGCCTTGAGCAGGATGTGGATACAAAATCATTTGCTCTATATTTTACAATAAAATACAAAAACAGACCAACAACTTTGGCATATTTTTTTAGGAAAGGCTTGGGCATTAATACAAATATGTACCTTGAAAGTTATAATGGATTATGAAGCATATTTATGGAACAAAAATGCACCAAGCAATTGGACGCTGTTTTGAAGGTTGAAAAGGACGCATACTTCAAAAGAAATGAAAGACTACATATTAATAATATATCAGATAGACTCATCTAGTGATGTGATTGACCATAGAGAATAGAAGGTTCAATCAACAGAGAATAAGAATGTGCAATGAGAGGTTAAGCTACAACATGCATAAGATGCGAAAACTGCAAGTTGTGTTTTGCATATATGTGGATTATTTTGTAAGATCTAATATAAGTAAACATATCGAAGCATGTGCAAGACTGTTTCCTAGAGACACATGATTTAACAGTTCCATTTTGGAAATGAATAAGCTTAAGAAAACAGAGGAATTAAGAAAAACTATTGATAAAACAGGTTTAGAGCAGCACAACAGTGCTGTCGATAGAGATGGTTCATGGGCCACCCAAACTAAGACCAGCTTGCAATATATTTCAAATAAAATTGATGACTCAGAATTGCTGATATCTCTCTCCCTCTCTTAATATTAATATGTAACAAACAACAAAAATAGCATGTGTAATAGTGTTCACAGATTAAGGGTGTATTAACTAGTAAATCTTGGGCTTAAGTATTATTATAAGCAGTTAATGATTTGCCCAGATATAACGTACCAAAAGTGTTAATAAACAAGTAAATATAAGAGCATTTACTAATAGGACATTACATGAATTGTCGTGTTTTTTTGTTTTATAGATGTATCACTTTGGAAGGCTCTGCTTTAAAGCCTAATATATATTGTTATTTTCTTTTATCTTTCAGAATTCGATATATTTCGATTACTTGATTTCATTTTTCAAAATTTTATTTATACATATTTTTTTGTTTTTAGAACAAAATATTCAGGTTTGTCAAATTTTACATAAAATAATTTTTAGTATGTTTAATAACTTGCAAAACTGGTTTGGTATGTATAATTTTAATTCTGTTTTATTTTATTTTGTTACTATGTTTTATTACTCTGTTTGTTTTTTAGCTGAATGATGAGCTAGCAGAATAGCTCGAAACAATATCAAGATATATATATATATATATATATATATATATATAAATTAAATTGTTAAAAAATTTAGGGAGGGTGCAATATTTTTTTCTATCGAAAAGGGGACGCAAGAAAGAAAAGATTGGAAACCACTGCACTAACTGCTAAAGTCAGAATTAAAAAGGCAACATTTATTAGCGACTATTCCTAAACAAAAATATCTTTGTCAACTTGATTGAGCCACCGTTAATAGATTACAGATCAAACGGCTAGAACTCCATTCAGTTGCAAAATTTATATATGACACATAAGTTTACTAAGGTTTATCATTTTAGTTGATACTGATGATGATACTGAAATTTTTCCTACTGTAGGCAAAATTTTCTATAGAATACAACATATTTATTGTTGTATCAAGTGATCAAGATTAACTTAATTGAAAGGAGCAACATGCGGCAACTTACCTTAGACGATCTAATATTCAAGTACCTCATAAAGCTATAAAATATAGTACGATTTTGTTCAGAAACTGTCACATAATCCTTGTGGAATAGTATTTCTTCACCGACATCTGAAATTATAAAATAATATAATTTAAAATAAAAATTTAAAGTAAAATATATTTTAATTCGTAAAAAAATGAAAGAAAACATGAAATGGCCACAGAAAAAATTGTTAAATTATGACAGGCGTGTGCAAGTCATAACCTTTTTCTTAAATCAAAACAATATCGATAAAAAACAAAGTACGTTCTCACCAAGTAATCTAATAAATAATACAAACATTAAGTTTAAAAATACATTAATAGCATATTTCAAAATGATAGAAAAGACACGAACGTTAACGAATGTTTAGCAATAAGATCAATGCGAATACGGAATAGAATGCTGTCAAAAGTTCCTTGATATAAATTAATAAGGAAAATAACCAATTCAATAAAATACTAACCAAAATAAATAATTTAATCATTAATCACCCGCTAAAGCACTGAATTTAACATCAAAAAACTTGTTGAAACTAATATGAAGCGCCTGCCATTAACGACACACATAGAATATTACAAACAAATGCTATTAATCGTAGAGGGATGTAAGAGTGCGAACACACCTGTACGTAGCGTGAGATGCGACGTCCGTTACGATGACACGTTAACGCCTTTACGTTAAGAGAAAGACAAAATAGTTATAAATCCATAGATAAACAAGTATAATAGATCGCTATGTCTGGCGGTTTGACGTTACCTCGATTGGAATACAAATTTTTAAAAATAGATGGCAACACATGTATAATATTTAAATTACCCCTGGTTTTACTTCTTAATTTGTACGTATCGTATACAGCCCCAAAAACCTGAATAATTTTTAATATTGGAAATAAGAACAAATCATACGAAATACAAAATATATATTTTCAAAGATATTACATATGTTTAAAGAACAATTAAAATTATGTTTATATTAACAATTATAATTACAGTTATGGAATGTTTGAAAATATAATAATTATTATACATAATTATAAAAGTATTATAATTTCACAATTATGCTTAAATAATATTTCAAAAACTAAATATCTAAGTGAAGAAAATCACAGAAGTATTTAACTAAACTAAGCACAAATAACTGACTAATATTAATTACTTAATGACTAATATTAATATATTAAAATCTTAAAAACTAAGAAGAAACTACAAGCACAGGAGCACGCAATGAAATTACAAATTTAAAAGGAATGACAAATAATACAAAAATTTAAAGGGTTAAGAAAAAAACAAATAATTTGTTAAAAAGTACAAATACTTCACAAACAAAAAAGTCCTAAAAACATAAAATATATATATTGATATCAAAATTGAGAGAAATTCAAATTCCTAGGATTAAAACTCATTTACGAGACATTGTTCTTTATTAATTCTGCATGTAATAGTTATTTCGCTATCTAATGAATTAATAGTAAAGTTGCATTTAACAAAACCTTTGAATAGTTACTGTACGAGTGTTTTATAACATTACATTTAGCCATGTTCCATCATGAAAACATTATCATTGAAATTGCCATAAAAGATCAAAAAAGTGTTTACAATGAACAGAATAATGTTTTATGCACATACAATTGTTTATGAATCAAAAGATAAAAGCAATATTTTTGATTCCCAAGGTCGGTAACAAATATATCTTGAATTTAAACATTATATTGGGATGTTACACAAGTTTTATTTGAAGAATATTATAACACTAATCTTCAATCAAAATACATTAAAATATTATGTATGGTATAGACTCTCTTTATAAGTGTTTACATTTGCTAATGTAATAGATAATCTTACTAAATATAACAATGAACTTACGTTGATGAACATTTAAACCAATACTAGTTTACTTTATAAGTGTTTACATTTGCTAATGTAATAGATAATCTTATTAAATATAACAATGAACTTACGTTGATGAACATTTAAACCATACTAGCTGAATAACTGTTTTGCAACTTCAACAATATGAGATTCAATCCAATCATATAACAATTCCGAAGATAATGGTATTTCATCAAACATCAAAACACAGTATCTGCTACTAATACTTTTTAAAATAAATAGCTGAACCTAATGTTTTAAATAGACACTCATAAATACCGCTATACACTTGTATCTCTGAATGCAACTTTCTCAATGTTTGAGGACATCGCAAAATAAATATTTGTCTCCAAAAATAGTAGACCTTTGGAGACTTTTTGTACGACTTATTCCTTAAATTATTGCATTGTTTATGAATCCTTCTTGTCATTACATATTGCATTCCTTGGTTGTCAAAAGTACTCCTGCGCTTTGTTCGTGCATTTTGCAGCAATTTGCAGGTACCCCCAAGACACCTATTCAATATAATAACATGTTGACATATTTTGATTATATATAATTATTGCTGCAATTATTATTAAAAAATACCTTTGCGGAAACTTGTATTGGAATAGCTAAATATTTTAACCCGCACTTGACACTTTTTTGGGTACTATAAAAACACTTTGCCATATTAAATTTCACAAATGTTCACTTAAACAAAATTAATTAATTAGAAACAACACGAGTTCAAAAAGTTAGGTTATTCGTACAGCCATACAGCGATCAAATACTTGACAGCCACTTGCATGAACCACGAACAATTTGTAGTTGAAATTGAGTGCACATGAGCCATCTGTTTTTAAAAATTGAAACTACTCAGGACCAAAACAGTGCAACGCGCATTTGTTCGAAGATAACTCCCCATGTATAAATCCTCTACCCCCTCTACCTTTTCAAAATTGGTTGACCACTTTACACGATTCTAAATATATTTGAGATGAAATGAATTGCTTAAAAACAAAGAATATCAAATTTTACACGGGATGATTATTGGTTAATAATAGCTATAAATGACATCAAATGATGTAAAAAGCTAGTGGAAGTATGGCACCGTGCCTTAAGGCAAATTGCAGGAACTTCCCGTACCGTAACGTAATGTTCGAGGAATATTAAATGTTATCAAATAGATTATTATAAATACTGTAACATTGTTTAATATTTATAAGAATTATATAAACTAAATCACAAAGTCAGAAACATTTATTTAAAGTATATACGTGAGATTTAAAACTTCACCCAGAATTAAAATTGAAATCTAAATTATCCAAAAGCATTTGTTTTGTCAACACAAGCAGAAAGTTTTTTGCATTATTCAATTCGGATGCTTATTTCTCTCAAAAACTGCAATTTTTTTACTTTTGCCAAAACTAATAACCACTACTCCCAATCATTACTAATTGAATATTTTCAGATCATTCAAATCGGATGCTCTGTTTTCTCAAAAACTCGATTTCTATTTTCTGCACTCTTTGCACTTTGCTTCCGTAACGGCAGGACCTGCATTTGCCAAAAAACTAATCAGCACATCTCCCTATCAATAGGAATCGAATGTTTTTTGAACCATTCAAATCGGTTGCTCCGTGCGCCACACAAAACACACACACACATCCATTTTTTCTGAGGTATGCCAAAATGTCCAGAAACCTTCTAAACGTGGAGAATTGCAAAAATTTTCATTTTTGATTTTCGGCCCATTACTATAACTACCCTTAAGAAGTATTCAGTTAAAAATAAAAAAAAATATTTTGTTTAAATTTTGAAAGAAGTAGATTTTTGGAAATTTTAAAATGTTTAAAAAAATTGACTTTTAAAAATTTATTCTTATTTTTCTAACTTAGGAAATTTTGAACTTTTGTTAGCGCTGCGTAAGCGACGCGTTGCAGTCTAGTGGCTAAACGTTGGTACTACCCATAGAAGCATAGATAAGTAAACATAAATAGATCGCTATCTCAGGCCATTTGACATCACCTCCATTTTAATATTTTTAGCAATCTGAAGGGGGCAGCACTTGTTCAGTATATAAGTCAACCGCTGGTATTATTCCTAGATATGGTTTGCATACGTAATTCAAAATAAGAAAACCTAAATAATTTCTTATATTGGAAATGAGAAAAAACATACGAAGTGCAAAACATATTTTCAAATATATCACAAACATTTTTACATAACAATTAAAATTTTTATAAAATTAATAATCAATATATACATAATAATAGGTATTATAATTTTACAATTATAAGTAACTAAAAATAGTATTCACAATGGTATGATAAATTTACAAGGAACGATCAATATGAATTACTGAATGATCAATAATATATAACAACTAGACAGAGATTGTGTAGAAGCATTTACAATGAAATGTTAAACTTAAAAGGAACGATCAATATGAATTACTTAATGATCAATAATATATAACAACTAGACAGAGATTGTGTAGAAGCATTTACAATAAAATGTTAAACTTAAAAGGAACGATCAATATGAATTACTTAATGATCAATGATATATAACAACTAGGCAGAGATTGTGTAGAAGCATTTACAATAAAATGTTAAACTTAAAAGGACCGATCAATATGAATTACTTTATGATCAATGATATATAACAACTAGACATAGATTGTGTAGAAGTATTTACAATAAAATGTTAAACTTAAAATGAACGATCAATATGAATTACTTAATGATCAATAATATATAACAGCTACACAGAAATTGTGTAGAAGCATTTACAATAAAATGTTAAACCTAAAAGGAACGATCAATATGAATTACTTAATGATCAATAATATATAACAGAAATATTGTAAAAGTTTTAATAAGTATAATGAATTTACACGAACTGACTAATATTAATTTCTTAATGACTAATAATAATATATTAAAAAGAGAAGAGTAAAGTATAGAGTCTAAGTATGTAGTATATAGAGTATATACTATAGATAATGGAATAGTATAATTAGAAGAAATGACAAATAATGAACAAATTTAAAAAGTTAAATCATACAGACATAAAATATATATTGATATCAAAATTGATAGAAAACTAAATTCCAAGAATTAAAATTCATTTATGAATCATTCTTCTTTAACATTAACTTTGCATTTGATAGTTATTTTGCTTTCCCATCAATCATTAATAAAGCTGCATTCTACAAAATCTTGAATTTCTTATGATTCGATTGTGTCAATAGAACAGTGCAGCTGTCCTTTCGGCTAGAATGTTAAGAATATTTCTGAAAATTTTATACTCTGTTGCAATTTATACCTTAAATTGTTGCATTGTTTGTCTATACTTTTTAACTCCCTCAACATATAATGGTAGTGTCATACATTTTACATGCCCTCGGCATCAAGACACTCCTATTCTTAGTCACTAGATTCTGCTGCAATTTATATTCCCAAGAACATCTAATAAACATAACATGTTGTAATATTACATCAAGTCGTAATAGCAAATGGTATTAAAATATTCAAAATTATTATTACCCTTTCCACTGGAGTTGCAGAGTATTCTCCTGGTCATATATCAGATTGTCTTTCTCTTCTTATATCACTGTGAACTATAGACATGAGAACTATTCCGTGAAATATAATAGGACATTTCTAATTTGTTCACTTCATAAAGCCGGAAAGAAATGCATTTTTATATTATTTTTGAAGTTACCACAAGTTGGTGCGTTACATTTTGCCATATTAAATTTCATATAAATGCTTACTTGAATACAATTAATTACAGAAACAACATGCGAACCACAAACTTTGATACAAAATAGCGATAAAACCTTTGTATTTTTGAAGTTTTTCGTATTTTGAAACTAGTAGCGACATCTTTTTTTCGCTAAAAATAGTAGTCCTTTCCAAAACAGGGTAATGTACATTTGTTCGGAGATAAGCCCATGCATAGAAGTGTAAACAAAATTTGTTCCATAATATATAAAAAAAAATCATTTTTTAATTGTTTTGCGATTGAACCATTCAAGAGAGAGAAACGACTATAATAATTTTTTATAAATAATTTATACTTGTTTATCTATAACTATAATATAGTATATAATATAGACTCTATATAAATATATTATTTATATACTAATATTGTCTAAGGACTTCACACCAGCGGCATACCTAGAACTTTTGCCGCCCGGGGCGATCTCCAGATTGCCGCCCTTTCTATTACAAATAGTGGTTTTTATAAATTAATATAAATAAACTAGTGGTGCATGGCATCTTGCATTGAGGCAAATTGCTGGAACTTCCCGTACCAAAACATAATTTAAAAAAAAAAAACATTAAAAATTTTTCGAAAACTTTGAAAAAAAAAATGTTTATTTTGAAAATGTTGGGAAAAATTGACTTTTTGAAAAATCTGTATATTTTGAAATTTTTTGAAAATTTGTAATTTTTTTTTCAAATCAATCGCGCTGCGTAGCTGTTTTGGAGACGAAATATCGAAACGCGTTGCAGTCTAACGGATAGACATTGATACGGAACCCATAGAAATGGAAATTAAATTTATTCTTATTATTAAAATCTCTAGAAAATATCAGATAATTTGACGTGCATATCTAAAATATCTAATGATCATTTTGGACCGCCAAATGTCGTTTTTTTACTTTTTTTTATTGAATCTCTGTAACCGCTAGACCTGTCTTCCCAAAAACAGTTCTTTGTTTAGTCAATACAATGAATTGAATTGAATTATTTTAATCGGACGCTTCGTTTTCTCAAAAACTTTTGGCTTTTTTGTCCAGTATCTTTGAAACGGCTGGATCTGTACGAATCGAATGTTTTGTTCAAATCGGTCGATGCGTGTTCCTACAATTATCGACGGAAGTTTGTATCTAAACACATCCATTTTTCTAAGGTATGCCAAAATTCAGAAACCCTATAGTCTATAACTTACGCTACGGAAAATTAATAAATTATTAAGTTATTTAATCAAAATTATTTAATTAATACTCAGAGTAATCTTATTTAGACATATTTATATGCACTCGTTAACATATTTATACTAGTGAGGCAAGGAATGAAAATAATTAATAATTGTTTTGAATAATTTCAAATAGTTTATTACATACTGTAAATTTATGAGTGCTTTTTAAATTGGGCGACGAGCGTATTTTATGAACAACTTATGTGCACGTTTACAAGAGTCCATTTTTTTTAAATTTGATATTTTTGATAATTTAGAATTTTTTTAGAAGTTTGAAATTTTTTGGAATCTAAAAAAAAACGTTTTTTCTAAATATTTTGAGAATTTGGAAATTTTTGAAAATATTCGATTTTTTTAGAAAATATCGAAATATTCTCAAATTTTTGTAAGAAATCTCTTTTTTTAAATTTTTAAAATTTAGTATTTTTTTTGAAAATGATAAAAAATTTCGAAAATTGAACTTTTTTGAAAATTTTCAAAATTATTAAATTTTCTGTAAATGCATTTTTTGCACACTGTCTACTCCAGCAAAATGTTTTTTTTTAATTAATCTAATCGGATGATCCGATTCCGAAACGGCAAAAACGCCTCGCGATCGAGTACGAACCGAAAGATTTTTCAATTTTATAAATCGGTTATTTCATACTGTCAAAAATATCGAGGACATTTGTTTGAACCATATAAATAAACTTCAAAATTAAAAATCAGGGTACGAAACCCAAAAAATACACAAAATGGGTACACAATATTAAAATATCTGATAATTTGATGTACATATGTCTAATAAACATTTTTGTTTGCCAAATGACACTTTTATTAACTTATTTTTATTGAGAGTCCATAACCGCTAGACCTGCCATCCCAAAAATATAATCAGTTGTTCATTTTGTCAGTACAAGTAAAATGTTTTTTGAATTATTAAAATCGGACGCTCCGCTCTTTTAAAAACTGAGTTACCATTTTGGGCACTTTTCGGAACGGCTAGACCTGCTTTCGCCAAAAAGTAATCAGCACGTCTCCTTATCAATATGAATCGAATGTTTTTTGAATTATTCAAATCGGATGCTTAGTTCACTCAAAAATATATATTTTTTGCACATTTTGCTCGATATCTCCGAAACGATTGGACCTGCATTTGCCAAAAACTAATCAGCACCATTCATCTCCCATTAGAAATCGAATGTTTTTTGAACTATTCGAATCGATGAATCCGTGCGCCCGAATACGTGAACGAAAAAATGCGGACACAAAAAACACACACATGCATTTCTGAGGTATGCTAAAATGTTCAGAAACCTTCAAAACGTGAAGAAATGCAAAAAAAATTCATTTTCGGTTTTCGGCCCATTACTATAACTTGAAATGAATAAGTTGCTTTTTACAACTATAAGTAAATTAAAAAGTGCCGCCCCAAAATAAGTGCCACCCGGGGCGGACCGACCCCACCGTCCCCCCCCCTAGGTACGCCTGATCATATAATTAAAAATACTAATTTAAATGAAACTGATAATGAAATGGTGAATAAAACAAATACAAGTTATATGGAGCAACGTGAACAATTGTCCGAAAATAATCAGAATGTTGTTAGTATTCAAGAAAAAGTTCTGATAATTTGTCCAAATAAATATAAAAATTAAAATATTCCGAAAATGATATCGGGCCATATTCCATTTATGTGGAATCCTTGAACAGTAGTAGTGGTAACTTAAAACAAATGACAATAGAAAGACTAATATTTAAAAAATTTCCTCAATTTACAAATTCAATAATAGACATTAAAGCAATAGGAAGGAATCGCATAAAAATAACGGTTAATGACTACACAATATCCAACTACTTAATTAACAATGATATATTACTGAAAATAATTTAAAAACTTTTATACCAACACACATGCTAATTAGGAAAGGAGTCATATATGATGTACACTCTGACCTAACAGAGGAAGAAATTATAGCCAATTTATACTCGGAATTACCCATTTTGGAGGTAAAAAGAATTTATAAAAAAATTGATAATGAACACAAAACAATACGGGTTTGCATTGTCACATTCAGAGGATAGAAACTGCCCGAGAAGGTATCAATATTTGCAGTAAAATGCAGGGTAGCTACCTACAACAGAATGGTCCATTGTTTTAAATTGGAGGAAAATAAATTAAGCTACATGGAAGCTAAATATCTATCAAATAATAAATCATATGCCAATGCTGTAGGATTTGAATCTGGAGACAAATCAACATTCCCGGACCTTCCAGCAAAACAAACGGAATACCTCACGGACAAGAATAATTAATAATCCGACAAGAATAATTAATAATCGAACAATAACCGATCAGAAACGAACAAGAAAATATATTGCGACTAAATCAACATCGAAAGATATTACTGTGCGATAATCAAGAAAATATTTCATAAGTAGTGGGGAAATAAGAAGAGACACAATGAACAAATCAAATACTAAAGTACAACAACAAATACCTCGTAAAAAAACTGACATAGATGAGTTTCCATTGGAAAAAATTATTTCAAATATAAAATACAAATTTAGAGAAAAGAAAGGTGATGTTCTACAAATTCTGAAGGATATAGTCCAAAACATAGAAAGTAAAATAAATTTATCTACCAGAAACAACAAATTACATTGAAAATCCTTCAATATAATTGTAGATCATTAGTTGCTAATAAAGAAAGCATTGAATATTTCTTATGGGAAAAGAACATTGCCATAGCCGCTTTTTCTGAAACGTGGTTTAAGCCCGAACTAGAGTACAATTTCAAAGGTTACAAAATATACAGGAAAAACAAAAATAACGGATACGGCGGCACTGCTATATTAGTAAAAAATAATATAGAATGTGAAAAATATGAAATTATAAATCAAAATGAAAATAGTCAATATGCGCCTTGTTATAAAAACAGGAATACCTTTTTGTTTAATTTCAGTCTACTGTTCAACCAGAGCTGAGATAGAATTTTTTGAATTGAGAAACATAATAACAAATGTCTCAGAACAAATCCTTCTTGTAGGAGACTTCAATAGTCACCACTTGGCATGGGGAAGCAACATGACAAACAAAGCTGGAAAAGACTATTCATTAAAGACTATGATAGAAGACTATTCATTAATAATTCTAAATGACGGTCAACCGACTACTATGAAAAAAAATCATTGTAATGCTACAAGTATAGATTTATCGTTTTGTTCGAATAATTTCATGGATGCTATCAAATGGGAAATAAGAGCAAAAGCATTGGGTTCTGACCATCTTCCAATCATTATAAACATAGATGTGGAATTCCCAACTTACAAAAATATTATCCCACAAAAAAAGTGAAACATCAAGAAAGCAAATTGGCAAGGATATGCTGAAGATATAACACGATTGTTACTATCACCTATATTCAGAGAGAAAGGGGAAGTTCAAATACGAACATGTAATCCGAATTACAGAAATAGCGGCAGAAAAGAATATAAAAAAATTTAAGATCACAAGAAGAACGTTATTCAAACCCTCCGTGTGGTGGGATCAAGAATGCGACGCACTCATATCTAGAAGGAAAGAAGCATATCGCAAACTACGCATGCAGTACAACTATGAAAATTATATCAACTTCCAAAAAACAAACGTTCTAACGAAAAGACTTTTAAAATATAAAAAAAGCAAAAATGGATTGAATTCATTAGCTTAATAAATAAAAATTCAAATCCTACTTTAATATGGAACAAGATTAAATGGCTAAATAATAAAAATAACATGATAAATACAGCAAAGCCCATATCAGTAGACTTGGGACAAGATATTCTAAAAAACTTCACTCCAGATTTTGCAGTAAATAAACAAATAGAGACAGAAAATAATTCAGATGAGAACAACGAATTAATTGCACCCTTTACTTCAAAAGAAATGAAGAAGGCGTTAAAAAAGAAAAAACTCTGCTCCAGGTTTTGACCAAGTATATTATAAAATGATTAAAGAGTCTCCAATCAGCCTAAAGATCAAATTAATAAACATATTTAATGATATAGTAGCAAACAATTGGATCCCTAATGATTGGAGAAATGTTATATTAAT